>NW_019384572.1:162835-171507 GCF_000671375.1 Centruroides sculpturatus | reverse complement strand
AGATCCTAATCGTCACCTCAATATACTAGGAACCTATTTCCTCAAACTCTCAAGACTTTCTATAATCGTCGATCCATAAATCGAATAACTTCAAAATCGCCTTGGAACTATTTGATCCTATCGGACACCTCTCTCGTTCACTGCTACTAAGCTCACCAAAGCTCGTCGCTATCAGGAATTCACCTCGTCCATCTTCACTTGAGACTCGGAATTTATAGTGTGAGGTGACGTCACAATTCTGAATGAGATCACTCTCCTCATTTACATACTTAACGCTAACAATAAACTTTTTTCATTTCTCTGGCAGCCTATTTACGACAATTACTCGTTAACCTTTTACATTATTCTTTTTCACAATTTTCGGGACGTTTTTATTCTTTAAGGTTTAGCGAGTCCCTAATTCGTGCTTGTGGGGTCTCCCCCCCTTTTCTCGGTGCGGACTTACTTGTTTCCGCTCGGGAAGCGCAAGTGTGCGCGAGTTTTTCTACGGCGCTTTTCTTTCGTCGGTGAGTTGGTTTTTCTTCTATTTTTAAGTTACTAAGGTGAATGGTGAGGAAACCTTCATCCTAACAAAACATAAGCCCTAAACAAAATAGAATAATAAGCAAAATAAAAGTAAATAAAAATAACGCTCGGACTTTGGTTCCTTACAATGTTACATAAATTACAAAATAAATTATTCACAAATAGTAAGGAACTTTTCTACAGACAATTATTTACCAAACCCACCATACAATCACAGCAAAATGGCATGTCAATTAAACTGACTCAGACGGTTGGTCTGTTCTTTGGTTCAGTTCAATCACACAAAAATGAAGTAAGTTGGACCAAAAGAGGAAGAAGAAAATGTGCACAATACAAAGGATACACAGTTGGAAAACATCTGATAAAGACAACGTTCATATTTTGATATAAAAATTTTGATATAAATATTTTCTTTTACATTCCTGCACCAGGAACTATCAATGCATTTCTAAATGCATCTTTCCAAATTTTGGGATGTATTTTTATGGGATTTGATTTGCATAATTTCCCATTTATATGTACACTCCAGAAATGCAACTAATGTGTAAATAACAATCATACAGTATACTAATACAGATTATAAACAATCTTGTTAATAGAATTAAGATATGATAAATCTGATGTAAATATTTTTCCAAATAGTCATAAATTTTAGTAGATTTTATGGAATATGTTCTTAATTTTAAGGTATCAATATTGAAATAAAGATTGATTAAATATTTTTTATATAAGATTAAATAATTAAAATATGTGGATTGACTTTATGTATTATTTATAGCTGAAAGAAGTTCTTCTGGATTATTAGAATTTGAAAATTTATCTGATTCTTTGGAAGCCCTAGTGATGTGTAATCACACACCAATTTCAAATCAAGGTAAATTACATTTATTTATAATTATTAACATGTCTAATAATGATAATAGCAATAAGTTTACAAGAGTAGTTCTCATACTTTTTAAAGAGGGGGTTCTTTTAACTTTGTAAACAACTTGTTTCTTTATATTTTTGTAAAAGCATATTTATGTATAGTTTTCTTAGAATGTATGTTGTTCTAATAAAACTCTAATTTTTTTGATAGCGCACAATTATATTTTTAATAGAAGTAAAATAGAACAGAGATACTGGTACATTTTGTTAAAAGCAATCAAATTTTGATGCTGTTACAAGTACATTTTAATCATAACCATGATAACTTTTATTTATGCCCCACTAGGGAGGCATGCTGCACAATTTGAAAATCTCACTGGATTACAAATTTAAAAGTTACATAGCATATAAGTTTCTTATTTAAATAGATGATAGTTTTAAAATAATTTCATTAATATAATATAATTGTCATATACACTGTACATGTTATTGTTGTTTATTAAAATTTAATGATCTAGTTTAATAACCAGAAAAATAATTATTTAGTTTTATTATCTTAAAGCTAATTAATTTTTACTTTGTTTTTCCAAAATATTCTAAATTTAATCAGCTCAGAGCAGATCAACTTGAACCCATAATTCTTGCTTATTGCACAGATGCATTGCCAGTTATGTTACCCAGACCTTTGCCATTCTTTGCTTCCAGAGCTATTAATTAATTAATTTAAATATAACCATACTAGTCACTTACCGCATTATAGCATTCACAGCCCACTATGACTTTTAGCTGACTTATTAAATTTATCATGAGATGGCAATTAATCAACTATCTCTAGCTAAATTGCTTTGTATGTAATTACTAATTTTCCTTAATATAGCCTGATAAATAATCTGGCAGAATGTCTGATAATTTGTGTATTGGAATAGTAGTAGTGTATATACAGGGTGGTCCATTTATAATGTCAATTGCAAATATCTCTTGAAATATATATTAAGGGGGAAGGGAGTGGATTAATTTCTATATGGATCAAAAAGCCCTCCAAAATAATAAACTTTCATATAAGACAGTTTTTCAATTTACAAATATCTCTGAAATATATATTTATGCAATATGACCGATATCTGGCAAATGTCAACATTCACACAGTTGTTTCGTGTATATATGAAATGTTTGCTAAATATCATTATTTCTCACTTACACTGGCAAATGTCAACATTAAGCATGCACTGATGGTGAATGTTGAATAAAAATGTTTTTATTATGTTAAGACAAAAATGCAACTTTTTAATGTATAAAAATAGGAGAAAGCTTGAGTAACAGCACATGTAAATAAACTGTTGAACCTAAAACAAACAGTACATTCTAAATCATTAAAGAAAATAATTTATGTGCAAGTTTATTGTATTATGTGATTAATGTTATACAATCTTATTTTTTGCAATAACTTAAACTGTTATGGCACTTTGAATTGCACAAGAGTCCTTTGCTTTTACAATTGGATTTAAGCGTGTAACACTTCTTTTTGTAATGNATGATGGAAAATTTAGTGATATATTTGAGTGTTTACGGTAACTGATGCACATCTGTCTAGAAACTGGTCTTCCCCTGAAACTTTCAAGGGAATAAATAACACGCCAAGAGTGACAAACAGCTGTTTTCAAGGGCATTTAGTTCTGTATGCCGAATTGCGGTTTGTATCACGTGATCCATTGCAATTTTTCTGTTATGTGAATGATAATTCATTTCTAAATACCGTAAACTGCATTGTAAAAGTACAGTGTTGTAAGAAAATTACCGCATTTTTCCAACCGTGTTGGGCGAAAACACGTTGTAAGGGTACCGCATTGTAGGAGGCCTACCTGTATATGTTTCCATTACTGTTTGTTATGGAAACTAAGTCCTGTTTTTTATAACAAGGAGTAATAGGAAGATAATATTATACTTAAATTATTTTTTTTTTTATTAAGTATTTTCTGTAACAAAGATAATATTTACTTATTTCATTTACTTTCTGTAAATTTTTTAAAAATCGAGAATATATGAATCCTTTGTGACAAACTTTGAATTAGAGAACTAGTATTTCAAATGTTAGAATAAAAAAAAAATAAGAAATTATATAAATTTATCTCCAGTTAGCAAATTAAACTTTTTTTTTCAATTCTGTATCTGATTCCAGGATTATCTGAACTAAACCTTGATTTACATTATCCCTACATTTAAATATAAATATATATGTATAGCTTTATTAGATACATTATATTATCTGTATTATTTATGGACACTTATAAATAACAAACATACTCACTCCTATGGATGAGAGAAAGATGCTTGTGATACATTCACAGAATAATACCAGCTTGGATCTGATTTAACAAGATTGCATTCATGGGTTCGGAGAGGCTCATGTTTGAAAATTCTGCCACCAGTAGCAAATGCAGCACTGATCCAAATATGTGTACGTAAAAAAACAAAAACACATTCATTATCTAACCCACACAATGGACAACACACACCAACCCAGACAAAGTACTTCAGAATCAATTCAGTCACTGATCACCAAGAATGAAAAATCACACCAACACATGAATGGACTCAAGAATGCACATTCATCTATATCTACTATACCATTACAAAACTTGAAACAGATATGACAATATACAGACACAATTGACAAGACAAATTTACACAAAAATACCCACATTTCACTACTACACAGCAAAGGGTTAAAAATATGCTCTCCACTTCAAATTAGTGGTGGTTCGACCCTATATGTCATACTTTCCTTTTAACAATAGAGTCATGCTGGTCATCTATCTAACACCTTTCATAAGTTTTTGAATTGAAATAACATGACTTACAGTTTGCATTTGAAATTCATATATAGTTAATTGGGGCCTCCTGCCCCTATGCTTTTTATATCAGGTCTCAACATTCATCTATCTAACTCTGTTCTTGAGATTAAAGAAAGACAGACAGATAACAGTCAGAATTTAAACGTCTACAATTTTTTAAAATTTCAGCACAATCACTGACAGACAAATCTAAAGCTGTTTGGCAAGAAAACTTGAAACACAAATAAACAACATTAGACAACAACTATGCAGACTGACACAATATACTAAAAACAAATATAATATATTAAACCTAGTGAATGAGGTTAGGAAAATATTCAGGAAGATTAAAACAACTTACACAGTACAAACATAACATGCACATACAGAAATACTTTAACAGACAGAAAATAGCAGCTAAGTCACAGACTAGAATGATATAAAACCTGCATGTTGTAAGGAACCAAAGTCCGAGCGTTATTTTTATTTACTTTTATTTTGCTTATTATTCTATTTTGTTTGGGGCTTATGTTTTGTTAGGATGAAGGTTTCCTCACCATTCACCTTAGTAACTTAAAAATAGAAGAAAAACCAACTCACCGACGAAAGAAAAGCGCCGTAGAAAAACTCGCGCACACTTGCGCTTACCGAGCGGAAACAAGTAAGTCCGCACCGAGAAAGGGGGGGAGACCCCACAAGCACGAATTAGGGACTCGCTAAACCTTAAAGAATAAAAACGTCCCGAAAATTGTGAAAAAGAATAATGTAAAAGGTTAACGAGTAATTGTCGTAAATAGGCTGCCAGAGAAATGAAAAAAGTTTATTGTTAGCGTTAAGTATGTAAATGAGGAGAGTGATCTCATTCAGAATTGTGACGTCACCTCACACTATAAATTCCGAGTCTCAAGTGAAGATGGACGAGGTGAATTCCTGATAGCGACGAGCTTTGGTGAGCTTAGTAGCAGTGAACGAGAGAGGTGTCCGATAGGATCAAATAGTTCCAAGGCAATTTTGAAGTTATTCGATTTATGGATCGACAATTATAGAAAGTCTTGAGAGTTTGAGGAAATAGGTTCCTAGTATATTGAGGTGATGATTAGGATCTTTAATTTATAAGAAATATTGTTTATAAGTTTAAGTCTTTGATTTTTGCCGAATTCCAAAGGGGAATAGAATTAAGTTAGAAATAGATTGATTTGAGTTTTGTCGGGTTGATTCTTGTTTAATTTCATTGAATAAATTGTTGTTTGATTTTTACTAAATACTGTATATAGTTTATTACTAGAAGTTTAATTAAATATTTGATTTTTGTTATTGACAAACTTTGTCATTATTTAATTTGGTGCACGCTTAAAGTCCAGGCCTGGCACACTAACGCGAATCCGCGTAAAGTACCCGTTAGAGAACGGCTATTTCCGGCACACAGTAGTGTCGATAATTGTTGAAAAAGTCGGAAAAATAAAATAGTACTTTACAACTGCTCACGTAACGGAAGAGGCATCTGGGCAACTACACATTGTATAATTTCCTGGTCACGTGCTAACGGTCTCCACGTACGATATAGCTGTACCGTGGTCCATATAAATTGCTCGACACCATTGGTTCCTGTGTATTGTCGACTAAATAGTTCTTTAGCGACAGCTACTTTGTCAGCTAAAGGAGCATAAAGGTCCAGAAAAGATCGTTTAAATAACGGCCAACTGTTTACCGATTCGGTGGCGTCCTTCATTCTTCCACCACATTGCTGGGCTACCGCGAAGACAACTAGCGGCAGTATCTACCCATCTAGTGTTCGGTATTTGGTTCACCAGGAAATGCTGTTCTAGGTCCTGCAAAAAATCGTTAGCAGTTAATGCTGACCTACCGTTAAATTGGATGGCTGGCGGCGGCGGTGCAGTCTGAAGCCAGACCATTGATGCATTAGATGTAGGCACTTCCTGTCTCGGAGTAGAAGTTTCGGGCCGTACAGCACTTGTAACGTTCGGTGTTGTAGGCTCTACAGTTCCAGATGTGACACATGAAGTCAGATGAGTTACGGCATTTGTCAAGGATGACACTTGTTGCAACAGCACTGACAACTGCTGTTGTAACTGGTTATATTCAGCTCGGGTTTACTGGTGCACTATCATCCATTTTTTTTTTTTACGAGGTGTTATTCCTCTAAAGCTAAATTCAAAGTCAATGAAAGAAAGCAACAAAGTCTAATATTAACCTTAGAGTCCCTATTCGGGCGCCAGTTGTAAAGTACTATTTTATTTTTCCGACTTTTCCAACGATTATCGACACTACTGTGTGCCGGAAATAGCCGTTCCCTAACGGGTACTTTACGCGGATTCGCGTTAGTGTGCCAGGTCTGGACTTTAAGCGTGCACCGAATTAAATACAGTCGACCCCCCTATAAGATAGAGATACGTTCCATTCTCTAGGAATCCGCTTTCTTACTATANAATAAAAGACAAATTAAAGTATTTGTTTCGATTATCCGGATTTTTCCTTATCCAGACTACCTTCATCCCCAATTAGTCTGGATAATCGAGGTTCTACTGTAATTGTATATTTAAAGCAATTTATGTTTTGATAATAGATACTGCAGTATGTATAATAATGTTGACATGTTGCTATATAATGATATGTTTAATCTTGAATCTTGAAAATCTTACAAATAAAAGGGAAATTTTGTTTGCTTGTTTGTTTTTGGCAGTATTATATCTGTGTGAAACCTTTGTAGACACATTTATTTGTGGATTTGCAGTGTCATTGAATTTTGTCTTCTACTTGCTCAACTCTTCAGGAAATTTATTTTTCTTTTTATTTATATACTTTCCTACAAACCAGATCCATTGCAATTTATAAAAAAATTTGTGACATCCTACAAATTTAAATGACAATAAAAGTTTATTTTAGCAAACAAATTTGTGATAACATGATAACAACCCAGGATATCTTCGATTAGAAATTGAATTATGACTATTTACAAAAATTATAAAATTTTAGAGCTTATCTTTCATCCTTTTAACACTACCACAGAAGTAACATTATATTGGCTTGAATAAACTTCATTAGAACACATGATAAAAAAAATCACACAAAGTTAAAACTGATCGAAACGCCAACCTTTTATTTGAGGATTCGGCATCTTTTAACATTAAAACAAAGATTACAATTTTTTATTATAACTACAATGTCCTTTAGCTCAATATATAACTGATTCAGGTCCTCTGGTGGGGTTTTGGGTAATCATAAAGTTCATTTGCATAAAAGCATACATGATAACATGATAACAACCCAGGATATCTTCAATTAGAAATTGAATTATGACTATTTACAAAAATTATAAAATTTTCAAAAAAGTTTATTCAAGTCAATATAATGTTACTTCTGTGGTAGTGTTAAAAGGATGAAAGATAGACTCGAAAATTTTATAATTTTTGTAAATAGTCATAATTCAGTTTCCAAATTTGTGATGTTGCTGCTCAGAGATCAATCCACCACCAAAATGCTACAATACATTTAACTTTATGTTGATTTACTTTCATTTTGGAAATAGTACATTAATAAACAATTTATTTAGGTCATGTCCTTTATAATGTTGTTAATATAAACTGTGATGTTGTTGCCATTTAATTGGTGTCTTTTCACCCAAGTACTGATAATTTAGTTTTACTTCCAGCATAAAATCTAATGATGTATGAATATTTCAAAAGTACTTAAAAAATCTTATTTATATTATTTTTCATCAACTTTCAAGGTTTCTTTAAAATATAATTATTGCCTCTTGAAATATATCAGCTTAGATTGTTTTGTTACAGATTGTTCTACTAAGAATTATTTTCTTCATTCTTTGAGAGAGATTTTTTTGTTTTTTGTGAATATTTCTATAAGATGTAATGGAACAAATTATATAAAGATACATAAATAAAACAAAAACTATTAAGAAAGGATAAAAAATAAAAGACAAAATTTGTTGACATTACAATGGAAGCAAGTATTCAATGTACAGTAAGACACTGCTTAATGTGGGGGATATGTTCCTAGATCAGTGTTCCGCAACTGGTGTGCCGTCACATGGTGAAAGGTGTGACATAAACTTTTACATATTCTGTTAATTTCAAATTTTATTTATATATTTTTATCACAGTTTTTGTGTTTCTTAAGCTTGTATTTCATTCTCTGCCGCAGCACCGATGAAATATGATGATTGTATATTCTTTATTACAAACCATGCATTTTTATGTATTCTAAGAAATTATATGTAAAATAAATTTGCTCACAGGTGTTGATGTCTTTTAATAACAATAATAATAGGTTAGTGGCATTACGTAATTCTATTAATAGTATCATATCATACGTTTTTGAGGGGAATAACATTTTGGTGTGCCGTGTTGAGTCATGGGTGTGCCGCAAGTAGAAAAAGGTTGCGGAACACTGTCCTAGACTATATGAGATGTC
>NW_019384572.1:122622-160880 GCF_000671375.1 Centruroides sculpturatus | reverse complement strand
GTTCACTGCTACGAAGCTCACCAAAGCTCGTTGCTATCAGGAATTCACCTCGTTCGTTTTCACTTGAGTTAGAGGATTTATAGTGTGAGGTGACGTCACAATTCTGAATGAGATCACTCTCCTCATTTACATACTTAACGCTAACAATAAACTTTTTTCGTTTGTCTGGCAGCCTATTTTCCGACAATACTCTCTAACCTTTTACATTATTCTTTTTCACAATTTTCGGGACATTTTTTTTTTTATTCTTTAAGGTTTAGCGAGTCCCTAATTCGTGCTTGTGGGGTCTCCCCCCTTTTCTCGGTGCAGACTTACTTTTTTCCGCTCGGGAAGCGCAAGTGTGCGCGAGTTTTTCTACGGCGCTTTTCTTTCGTCGGTGAGTTGGTTTTTTCTTCTATTTTTAAGTTACTAAGGTGAATGGTGAGGAAACCTTTGTCCTAACAAAACATAAGCCCCAAACAAAAAATAGAATAATAAGCAAAATAAAAGTAAATAAAAATAACGTTTGGACTTGGTTCCTTACAAATATCTTGTTTGTCTACAGTTCCTAGTCCTGCTGTATCGATTAGGTTGAGTTTGATCAACCTAACAATACAGCGATAGGCTCTTCTCATTGAGAATTCTTGGATACTTTCAGCCATAACTTCTTCCACACTTCATTCTTGCATTTATTGGTTAATTCTTGCCAAATGAATCTGATATTGCCTATGACATCTATGATGATATATTTTTTCCAAAATTACACCAAACAAACATAGATTTAAAGAAAGTACACCTTTTTGCCACCTTTTTCTGATTGGTTTGTGTTCGTAAATAATCATATTATGTACGAATCAATAAAATGCCGCGATAATTTAAATCAGAGTAAATTTTGAGCTTTTTATTAAGGCTTCGAGCAGACGGTGTTATATTGAATCAGTGTTAAGCAGGGTCTTACTGTATATAGTCACCAAATAACAAATGTGCATATAATTTTTAAATCCATTCAATGTTTTTGTAAGATGACCCAAGCATTATCAGGTACATCATCTAGTGGAAATACATGCTGAAGCATTTAATTTTAATTTGATGTTCTCATTAAGATAAAAATTTTTTTAGTGCAGTTTAAGTTTTTTTTTGTTTTTAAAGAATGAAGTTAAGAACATTATTATAAAATTTAAATATGATTATTAAAAGAATTTACTCAGGATAATGCTTGAACAAGTTTAATGGTTCTTTTTCATAATTTAATAAATTGGCTGTAAATTGGTTAATTAACTTTTAAATAATATATAAAACAAAAATTTTTAAACTAAATGTACATTTATATCTTCAGATATTAAAAAAATATCAAATATGGCATCTTTTGACATCTTCAAATATAAATGTTACAAAAATTATCACAATTTTTCTAATTAAGAAAGGTGTATAAAATGATATATCAAATGTAAAACAGATTTAACAGATTTTTTTGAGTAATTTTAATCCAATTGTTATTTTTTTTTGATCAGAAGAATAAAAGGTCTGAATTTGTCTTATGTATTTAATCAAAAAATAATAATTGTAGTACAAAAAAATCTGACTGAGTTTAGTTTATATTTTTAAAAGAGTACTGTGATTATAGATTATCAAAAAGGCATTAATTTTGATAGAAGGAAATAAATTATAAATTTCAAAAATTAATGTGTAAAAACTATTGTTGATGTTTAGAGGATATACTTTATATTTAACAAAAGTAGTATGTATTACAATTAAAATTACTGTTATGAAGAATGTTTTAGCTTAGTTTGATTTCAAAATGAATGTGAAATCCGGAAGTTTTGTCGGCTATTTGTCGCTCAATTGTCCTGTATTTGATTAAAATCTAATTAAATAAGTGGAACCTAACGAAAAAAAACTTTTCGTTTATGTTCGACATAAACATCCGTTCAATTCGAAACTAATCCCACATTCCAACGTTAAAGTTTATAGTTAACATGGGCCCGGGAACAACTCTGACCCATCTGCATACCTTTTACCTCACAACAATTGGTCACATGACCATTCTCCCACGCCGAACTTATAAAAACCCCTTCCTTCCCCTTCTCGGGGGAGTCGTTCATTCGCCGTCACTTGTACAACTGTGTCCTATTTATATACTGTGTCCTTTACGATATTGTGTCCGGAAGGAGAATTATTATCCTAATAATTATTATCCTAAAGAGTTATTATCCTAATTAATACCACATCGTTGGATATCACAACCTTTTTCCTTAAAAATCAGTCAAGACGTAAAGAGGTATGGACCTTATTTTTGTGAACTCTCTCTCGGTCCTTCGCGATTCAGGGATTCAGATTTTCCCTTTTGAAATTGGTTATTGTAATCTCTATGTAGCTAATAAATCGTTGTTATCCTGTTAAAGTGGTGTCATCTTTACTCGTATATCGCCGGTCATCTTACCGACGCACTCCTCCCTCCTCCACTCGACCCGAAACATTTAATCCCGTTACTGCGGGAACGGTAAATTTTTAATCAATCCTGACCAGCGAGAAGGGTTTAACGACCTGTTGCCGGATCGGGAGACCTACATCCTCCCCGGCGGTTCACATGAAATTGTATAAATTATTATACAGTGAAGAGGTCTTATAATCCAAGATTTTGTTTTGTTTTGTAATCATTCTAAATGTTAAAGTATAATTATCTAAAATTCAAATTAGATTATTTGTAGATATTTAATATATTTTTCTTACAGTTGGCAATTTTTTGTACAAAAGTATAAAAATTAATGTATTTTTCACTAATTTAGATAGTACAAATCAAGAATATTTTGCCAGACCAATGGGTGTTTTAGTTGAAGCAGTGCAAGGAAATCAGAAAACTCAAACAACAATCAGTGCAACAAATTCTGTGGTGAATGGTCCTACTCATCCATTGTCTATGAGCATTTTAGATTCTCTTACTGTGCATACTAAAATGAGGTATGTCATTACATTATTATTATAAAATTAAAAATTTATTTTTAAAAATATTTTTATTTTCAGTCTCATTCATAATATTGTAACACACGTAATGAAATTAGGACAGACTAAAACATCTCTTTCTCTTGCTCCTGCTCTTGTTGAAACATACAGTAGATTACTTGTTTACAATGAAATTGAATCACTTGGAATTAAAGGATTTATAAGTTAGTGAAATATTTTTTTTATCCTTCCATGTAATGTTGCTTATTAAATTTAAATTTATTAACTCTACATTTATACAATTTAATTATTTTTAGTTATAATGTAAATTTATTTATTTTTTTGTAAAATATGACTCATAATAAAGTATTTCCATGAGTATGAAAGAAAAACATTATATAATTTATATAAAGTACTAGCTGCAAG
The DNA here is from genome assembly GCF_000671375.1 of Centruroides sculpturatus. Lineage (NCBI taxonomy): Eukaryota > Metazoa > Arthropoda > Arachnida > Scorpiones > Buthidae > Centruroides > Centruroides sculpturatus. The sequence goes on along the minus strand of NW_019384572.1, from coordinate 157,535 downwards.
GACCCGCTTTGCTGGGTTTTTATTTGTATGTAATATAGTTTTTTTTNACAATTAACTGGCGTATAAGACTCACCCCATTTTCAGACAGTATTTTTCGGTGGAAAAGTGCATCTTATACGTCATAAAATACTACATATATTAAATAAACTGATTTTATTTTCTAATTAATAAAATTTTATTGTTGTTTTAAGGCGTGAAGGGATGTCCTCCTGTTCGTAAACCAGATAATTCTTCCCTCATCATAGAAGATATTCAAGATGTTTACAAGTTTGGAGAATTCATCAGATTTTCTTGTCCAGCATCTGAGAAACTTGATATTGAATTGGAATTAATTACGTGCCTGGATAACGGTTGGTCTGACAGTCGAGTGCCAAAATGTCTTCCTTCAAATCCCTGAATCCACGCCAAAATAAGGTAATCGGGCCTCCAGTCGCTAATCTTTCCATATCTGGTTTCGGTTTACATCGATCTAACTCCGTTCTCGTAATTAAGGAAGGACGGACGAACAAACGAACAGAGGGACGTTATTGGGAATACATAAGTCTGTAATTGGAAAATTACAGCTTAATAACGAATTTAAAGTGTTATTGTGATGTATGAGTATGAATAAAATAATATTATAACATACGAAGTCCGTTAAATCGAAGTTTTACTGTACCAATAATTATTATACATTGCATAATCAAGTATTTAGACTTTTCAATTTCTTCAATAATTGAATGACATTGCATTATTGAGAAAATTGAAGAAGTTCTTGCCTCGAGAAGTTCATCTCTTTCCATTATTAAAGAGATTTATTCCATGAATTCTCAATTTGATTTTCCTAGTCAACAACATTCAAATTGATGGTCTCAGAAAGATGTCCTACCCAACTCTTTCTTAGAAATTTTGATTGGATATAACAGAAAGAAATCTCCAAACTATGGCATTATCGTAAGATGAAGGCTCCATATTGTTATATGAGAATTTAATTCAATTTTGTGATTATATTTCCCACTCCAAATTAAAATGGGGCAAAAGATATCCTTCCTCGTTTCTAAGAATCAATCGTGTCCTTTCAGAGTCTACACTTGCATATCCTCAAATCTTGTAACTCAGATTTCATCCAATTCTAATGAAGATAAAAGTCTGAAACTTTGAAAACATACACAATGCATTTTAAAGATGTTTTAGGTGGTAGCCCACCCCTCCATACTCTTCACTCCAAAACTGATAAACATAATAAAATGTAAAATTTAACCATAATGTGTGTGTGAATGCACTGTATAGTATGGTGAGGGTGGAGCTCTCACCATACCATACCCCAAAAATACGACCAATAAAAGCATTTTATTTTAAATTTTTAAAAAAATATATTTTGTTAAAGCTTAACAGTAACTTTTATGATTTAATTTCCACAGTTTAATTTGTTTTTAAAAAAGTCTGCTTTTAATTTATTTCACAAACATCAAGAAATAGAATATATATGCAATATTTCATGTATATACAGTATCTCCATTAATGGACACTCCTGAATAGCAGACACCTCTACTTAACGAATATTTTTACAATCTTTAGACTCTTCAAATAGGATGTCTATTACATTTACCCATAAATAGTGGACACTCTAAATAACAGATTCTGTCATCCATAACCAACCTTACAAAAATAGTGTCTCCATTTAATATTCTGAAAGAATTAATTACGTATGAAATATTTTAAAATGAAAACAAAGAATCAGTTCAAATACTCTTGCAGATGACAAATTTTGACTGTAGGCTCAAATGAGGACAGACTTAAAATAGGAATAGGTGAGGTGGGCAGGTTGTAAAAAACTGAACAATACTATTTATCTGTTAGAGAAGATTAATTAAATTGTCAATCTCCACTTATTGTCATAAATGTTAATACAGTAATACCTCGACTTACACTACCCCGACTTACGCAAACTTGGAGTTACACGATTTTCAAATCTCATTGATTTGTCTTTTGTTTGAGCACCATGCAACTCTTGATTACTCACTCCCCCACACTATTGTTCAGCTTACATGTTCGGACGTATCACGCGGAATCGACACATAGCTACAATTTATTTTATGTTATTTATTTCTGTGTTTGTTATATTTATGGAGACTTGAGAGAGACTATGTGGTGATTTCTTGTAACCATGAACAAATCAAATGACGAGATAAGATTAACGAGAACATTTATTAGCTTACATACATCCGACTTGGATTTTACGCAAATTGCGAAATTATACCCCAACTTACGCGAATTTGACTTACGTGGTTATCGTTCGGTCCCACCTATCGCGTAAGTTCAGGGTATTACTGTATTAAACTTCTGTGATATTGTTGGAATTAGGTTGATATTAAGAAACCATAAATTTCTCCATTCATTTGACAAGAACTGTAGTAATGTAGTAATGAAAAGAAACTTAAAACAGTTACTACAACAGTGTTTATGTAGTGAAAGTTCAAAGGTTGAATGATGAAGACGATTTGTGGCAGTTTTAAAGTGTAGGAAGATATTTGATATTCTCTCATTTATGATGTCATAGTAACTTTGTGGTGGCTTGAGTGTAATTTTAATTATTGTCGTTTATTGAAAAAGGAAAATGTTCAAAAAATTACATCTATTTGATAACTACAAATCACTATGTTGAATTTTGTTAGCTACTTAGATCATAAATGATGTTATAAATGGAATAATACTAAATACATTTCAGGCCTACCAGTGGCTAAGCAGTTTCGTTCCCTGAACATTGGGAGTTTGGTTATGGGTTTGTGCCTTGCCAGGATGGGTTGGCCTTGTGGAGTTTTCCAGGTTTTCTCCACCTCTGTAACACCTGAATAGGGGCCAGTTACCTTTAAAAAGACCTCCTGGAAGGCAGATCGCCCTAGTGTTGCATTGCTGTAATTTAATAAACAAACAAACACATCAAATACATTTCAAATTCTTTGAAGTGACTAGTAAATCACCTTTTAACTTGACATTCAAACACTCACCACCAAATTGACCTTCATCTGCCTTTCTGTTTATAGCAACAGTTTCGTATTTATTTTTTGTTACTTCAATCGACACTAGTGCCCAAAAGTAGAGCTATCCTTGACATATGTTTTAAAAATGAAACCTCTATTTTGTTCACCACCTACTACATAATTAATATAGTGATAGTTGAAAAGAGCACAAAAAAAAGAGTCAGAATACTCAATGAACTCAAACAAATTTTATTTTAAATCTGATTTACAAAAGAAAAAATAAAGGTTTTATATTTTACACTGTGACAAAAGTAGCGCTACCAAACGAAGTATGCAGATTTGTCCAGTATTTTTAGGACAAAATATTAGTATTTTGTGGCTTAACAGAGCTTCTGATCACTGCATCACATCTATGTTCCATTGAATCAACTAACAAGGGAACTGTCGGAGTGTCTTCTAATAAATTTTAATAAAATTTAGTTAATAACTATGTTAAAAGTATACAAACTCTATTTTAAATTTGTAGCATTCATTAAAAGTGTTGATCAGAGTTATTAGCAATCAAATGTTGCACTACTTTATAGTAGTTTAACACAGTTATGCAAATTTTTAGAAGTGAAAGGGTCGCGGAGGAAGACGGCAATATTACATTTAGAATAAATTCTGGAATTTTCAAAAATGGTTGAAGAATTAATAAAATTTTGTATACTTTTAACATAATTATTAACTAAATTTTATTAATTCTTCTCCTATTTTTGAAAATTCCAGAATTTATTCTAAATGTAATATCGCCGTCTTCCTCCGCGACCCTTTCACTTCTAAAAATTTGCATAACTGTGTTAAACTACTATAAAGTAGTGCAACATTTGATTGCTAATAACTCTGATCAACACTTTTAGTGAATGCTACAAATTTAAAATAGAGTTTGTATACTTTTAACTTAGTTATTAACTAAATTTTATTAAAATTTATTAGAAGACACTCCGACAGTTCCCTTGTAAGTTGTAAAGCAGGGATTTGGGAGTCTCATACTATGCTTTTTGAATGGTAGACCACAATTCATCTAGATTCGAATATGTATGCTGGAGTATATGGCACTCAACTTCATCCCAAAGATTCTCTATGGGGTTGAGGTCTGGCGATTGGGCTGGCCATATCATAAGATTCACTCTTTTCTGTTAAAACCATTGCTTTACCAAATTTGCTGGGTGTTGTGGGTCATTGTTTTGTTGGAAGATCCATTTCCTTGGCATTAGACGACGTGCATGAGGAAGCATTTGATTCTGCAATATGTCTTGATAAACGGTTTGATCCATTATTCCATTAATTCTATGAATTGGACCATTTCCCTTTGCAGAGAAACATCCCCATACCATTATGCCGCCACCACCATGATTTATTATAGGAACTATGTATTTTGAGTCATATCTCATGTTGACTGGTTGTCTGACACTGTATACCAGGGATGGCCAACACGTAGACCGCGGTCGACCAGTTGACCGCAAAGGTTTTGAAAGTAGCCCATGAAGCTAAAGTTGAACAATTTGCTTTCACTTAAATTAATGTTTAAAAATCTTAATTTGATAATTTATTCTTACAATAATGGACTGTCTGTGCAACGTACCCATACTGTTTGTATTTATCCCAATGAACAATGCAAATGAATGTTAATGCATGCGCATATAAAAATCCTAAAATTGTTTGCCCATATTCATAGTCGCCCGCAGACTATATTTTACCAAAAAAGTAGCCCCTAAAGGATAAAAGTTTGGTCACACCTGCCGTATACCATCACTAGAGAAGATATTGAATTTAGATTCATCACTCCATAACACCTTGGACCATTTTTATTTAGTCCAAGTGATGTGTTCATGTGCAAACTCTAATCTCAACTTTTTGCTTTTTGCAGAGGTGAGTGGTTTCTTTGCTGGTCATCTCCCATGTAATCTACAACTAGTCAAATGTCTTCTACAGTTCTTAAGCTTATATCTGGGTTACCCACTTTACATTTAATATGTGAAGCAGTCAGACAAGGGTTGGCTGCACTCATATGCCTGACAAATGATCCAACTGTGGTGTTGTTTTTCATGGTCTACATGACTTTTTGGCAGAAACAATGGTCCCATATATTTGAAACACTTCATCACTTTTGTGACAACAGTTTTATGCACATTAAAGTTTTTACCAATTTCAGTAAAGGTCTTTTTTTTTACTTCAAACACATATCTACCATTCTTTGTTTGATATCATTTTATAACTGTATTCCTTCAGACAACCTGTAAGTTGTCTAGACAACTTATAATTCAATGGAATGTAGATGTGATGCAATGATCAGAAGCTCTGGTTACGCCACAAAATACTAATATTTTGTCCTAAAAATACTGGACAAATCTGCATAATTCCTTTGGTAGCTCTACTTTTGTCACAGTATAAAATATAAAAACTTTGTTTTTTCTTTTGTAAATCAGATTTAAAATAAAATTTGTTTGAGTTAATTGAGTATTATATATATAAATATATATATACTGGTATATATATATATTTTAATTATATATGTTATGTATACTTTTTGGTATATTTACATTCTTAACAGAAATTGACGTTTTCGTAATCCATCGTATTCTTCATGATGTGATGACTGTGTTAAAATACAGTATAACCACTAGCATATACCTCCTAATAGAGGACATCTGTAAATTTTCCTGTCCAAGTTTCTTCTCAAAGTTGTTTAATTTTTTTTTGGTAGTAGTTTTATCATTATATCATCTTTGATTTCCTCTATACAGCAATAGCTGAGGTCTAAAATTTTTGTGGCAGAATTACAATTTAATAAAGTAAAAATTACATTACAGATGGATACTAGCCCTATCTTCATTGCTTGCATGTCCAATCACCATGAACAACTATTTTTCATTGCAGAGATACTACTTTAAATATGATACCTCTTTGTAAAAATTCAGCCTTTTCACAAAGAAGTATTATACGAGGGCTGTTCGGAAAGTTCGCGGCCTCAAATAGAACAACAAACAAAATAATGTTAAAACTTTTTTTATTTTTCAATGTAGTCTCCTTTGTTAGCAATGCACTTATTCCAGCGATGTTCTAGCTTTTTTATGCCATTACAATAGGTCGATTTGTCAAGGTGTGCAAAATACTCGTTTACTTTAGAGATGACTTTGTCATTTGAGTGAAATCTCTTTCGAACCAAGAATTATTTTAAATTTGGAAAAAGGTGGAAGTCACTGGGGGCCAAATCAGGCGAGTACGGTGGATGTGGAACTAATTGGAAGTTAAGTTCGTTCATCTTTTGTTCAGTGATTCTGGCATTATCGTGGTGAAACAGAACCTTCTTCTTCAAGTGTGGCCTCTTTTCTTCGATTTCTTTCTTCAGTTTTTCCAAAAGTATACAGTAATAGACAGCATTGATGGTCTTTCCTCTTTCTAGGTAGTCAATAAAGATGATGCCTTTAGCATCCCAAAAAAACCGAGGACATCACTTTCCCCGCTGATGGAACTGTTTTTTTGTCTTCTTTGGTGGTGGCGAACTGTGGTGTTTCCATTGCTTCGACTGTTCTTTTGTTTCAAAAGTGTAGTAATGGATCCACGTTTCGTCAGTAGTCACAAACCGACGCAAGAAATCCCGTGGGTTTTTCTTATAGAAGTCCAAACACTCCTTTGACATCAAAGTGCGAACACGTCTTTGCTCAGCGATCAGCAGATGCGGCACCCAACTTGCTGAGACCTTCGTCATACCCAAATTTTCGGTTAGGATGTGGTGCACTCGGTCGACAGAGATGCCTGTTGTCTCAGCTATCTCACGCGTTTTGAAACGGCGATCTGCTAACACCAAATCGTAAACTTTGTCGATATTTTTTCAGTGACAGCAGTTGACGGCCGTCCGCTGCGAGGGTCATGTTTCACACTCTCTCTGCCAGATTTAAAAAGGGCTGTCCATTTTTTCACAGTGGTGTACGAAGGAGCAGACTCTCCCAAAACTTCATCCATGTCAGCTTTGATTTGAGATGCGGTCAACCCTTTTTTCGTCAGGTATTTTATGACCGCACGAGTCTCCATCGTCTCCATTTTTGACAAAGCATGTGCACATTGACTATCTGCTAAGCTGTCGTGGCAAAACTTTATGACAAATCAAGCGGAAATTGGTATCGTATCTTTAGCAAGGATGACTGAATTATTCCCGCCAAAAATTAAAATGATCGCAGCGCCGCATATAGACAAGGCCGCAAACTTTTCGAACAGCCCTCGTATTTTTAATTGTGTTGAATTATCACCTGTGGACATTTTAGACTGTTTTACATATTTGTGCAGAGGCATAGCCTCTAATGAAAGGGGTTATAATGAAAAATAGTTGTTCATGGTGATTGGACATGCAAGCAATGAAGATAGGGCTAGTATCCATCTGTAATATAATTTTTACTTTATTAAATCAAAAAATTTTTTGTTGTAGATCACCTAAATAGTGAAGTCTGATTTCAATATGTTATATTCTTGCATTTGATTTTTCATTGAGTACCATTTTTAGACAACCTTCATTGTCTTCATATAGTGTTATTATGTTACATTCATTATATCCAAAGTCTTGTACAAGTTGGCTTAATCATAGTAATTCTTGCAAAACTTGCTTCTGTATATTCTTACACTATATGTAATAGTGCAATAGATCCGCTGTTTACTTGAACATGAGAGAATCCTTTCTTCAATTTTTTGAATATGTTGTCATTTTCAGTCTTATAAGAATTATCTCCTCCCTAGTTGGTATCAGTATAACCAAGTTTTGAATTTAATTGACATCTAAACTGTAGTTGTTTGTGATAATTTGTTTTAAATATCTTAATACATTTTTTCTGCTCTAAATCAGTCTGTTTCTGTTAGTTTGATTTTCTATATAAGTAACCTACAATTATTGAAATAGCTAGTTTTATTGTAGTTTTTAAAAACAATACCAAATTTTCTGCAGGTGATATATAGGAGATTACACTTGGCATTGGTGACATTGGTGTGTATATATATATATATATATATACACACCAATGTCACCAATGCTTTAGCTATTTTCTGCAAGGTATATATGTGTATACATACATACATACATACATATTTTGCAGAAAATAGCTAAAGCAGAAATAAAAATGTTGCATAACTTGCACCACTATATATTCTGCATGTTTGAAGTTACTGCTGAAGACATTTCATTTAATTTGTATGCAGTTTAAAAGATGTCATTAGATACATTCTGTTCTATTGCCTGTTGTATATATAATTATAAAATGAGCAAAATAGAAAAAAGAAAATATTTAAGATGGAACTCCTAAATTTGATGAAGTATGGAAAATATTGTTATGAGCTGTGGGGCTTGGGATATAAAATCAGAATACAGTTCACTGAAACTGACACTTTTTAGATATACTAACAATAAAATCTTTATATCTCTCGTTAAAAGAAAGACTTCTCCAACGTTTTTTTTTGAATTGTTCTTTTTCTTCCGAATCGTTCTTTTTTGTGTTTTTTGAATCATTTTTTTTCGTTTTGCCACTCTCCACATCATGGTGCTAGTTTTCTCTGAAGCCAGTGCGACATTGCCCTCCTCTTAAGGCATGCTCGTCCCAAGCATCGTTACACCCATAGTACTGCATCTAATGATCCACATGAACAATCTTGGGTGCAGTTCTTCACCTCTTCTGTATTCAGTAGGTGACATCGTTGATTCTAGTCACAACACGATATGGCCCGTCCCACTTTGGCTGTAATTTAGGGGACTTTCCCTTGCTGCGCACAGGATTATGTAACCACACTAAGGAACCCTCTTTGAAGCCTTGATTGTTTGCCTTCAGGTCATATTGGGACTTCATCCTTTCAGACATTTGTTGGCTGGACTGTCGGATGTGGTCATATATGCCATTCATCTTATGATGTAAATCGTCCGCATAGTCGGTCATGCTACATGGACTATCAGGTGGGGTACCGGTAATTAAATCTGTGAGCAATTGTAGTTCTCTTCCAAAGTTTGCAAAGGCTGGCATCACAGACATACTTTCATGGACCGCGCTTCAGTACATCAACAAAAATGGTTGAATGTGTTTGTCCCAGTCTCGTTGCTGAGTCTCTATGACTTTTGCCAGGTACCTTTCCAATGTCTGATTAAATCGTTCCACCATCCTGTTGGATTGTGGATGATACAAGGTGGTTCTGGTTTTGTGGGTACCCATCACATGGCATGTCTCCCGAAATATTTGGGACTCGAAATTCCTGCCTTGATCACTGTGAATTTCTAAGGGTACTCCAAACTGACAGAATACTTTGTAGACTAATTTATCGGCCACAGTTACAGCTTCTTGGTTGGGAATTGCAAAGACCTCTGGCCATTTAGTAAAGTAGTCCATGACAACCATGAAGTACTGGTTTCTATTTTCACTTTCAGGAAATGGTCCCGCAACATTTAACGCTATTCATTCCCATGGGGCTCCAACATTGTACACCCTTAACACACCTCTACTGCGAGTTTGAGGTCCCTTCTCGGCCGTGCAACTGGTACATTTGCGACACCATTCCTCCACATCATCACTACAGTGGATCCAATAAAATCTCTCACGGATCTTCAGTAAAGTTTTCTTAACCCCCATATGGCCTCCAGAGCAGCCATCGTGGTATAGTTTTAGGGCCTCTGGAACTTTTCCTTTGGGAACAATCATTTGCAGGTGGTAACTGTCCCCTCTGGTATTTTTCCACTTACGGTACAATATCCCATCCTGTATGGTCAAGCTGTCCCATTGTGCCCAGTACCTCTTTGTAACTGGACTCATAGCTGCAACATCACTCCAGTTGGGCCTAGGAGCATCAGCCTTCAACCACTCGAGGATCGGCTTAATGTGCGTGTCCTTTTCCTGAGCCTGTTGTAAGGTTTCCTTCCATTCATTACTGATCTCCATTTTCAACACTTGCACAGGAACAATTTCTTTAGCCTCTTGTCTGACACAGTGCATACAGTCATCCACACAAGGCCTTCTTGACAAGGCGTCAGTGTTATCATGCGTTTTCCCTTTACAATGTTCAATCATGAAGTCGTACTCCTGTAGCAGCTCCTTCCACCTTGCTACTTGTCCTTCTGGATTCTTGAAATTTAACAGCCACTTCAACGCAGCATGGTCTGTATGCAAGCAGAATCTTCATCCAAGCAAGTAGTTGCTAAAATGTTGCAAGGTTTTAACTATGGCAAGTAATTCCCTTCTCGTCATGCAGTAATTCCTTTCCAGTTTGGATAAGACTTTGCTGAAGTAGGCTATAACCAATTCTTGATCTTCTTTTCGTTGAGACAGAACTCTGCCGATCCCCGTGTTACTCACATCTGTGTCAACTACAAAGTCATTTCCCGTGTCAGGGTAGCTCAAAATTGGCGTGTTGCACATAAGCTCCTTTAACTCCTGGAATGCAATATCACAACCCTCGTCCCAGCAGAATTGTCTCTTCTCTTCTGTAAGCTTATGCAGTGGTTTGGCAATATCAGCAAAATCCTTCACAAACCGACGATAGTAGGAGCATAAGCCCAAGAAAGCTCTAACTCCTGTCTTGTCTTTTGGTACTGGCCAATCTTTTACAGCAACGATTTTATCTGGTTCTGTCTGCACCCCCTTTTCCGAGACAACATGTCCCAAGAATTTAACTTACCGTCTAAAGAAAGCACATTTTTTCAGGCTCAATTTGAGATTGGCTCCTCATATTTTCAATAACACTTGTTCCAGGTTTTGAAGATGATCCTCAAATGTGCGGCCCATGATAATTATGTCATCCAAATAGACAAGACAGGCGTCCCCACTCAATCCAGTGAGTACTAACTCCATAAGTCTTTTGAAAGTAGCTGGGGCATTGCACAGCCCAAAGGGCATGACCTTGAATTGCCACAAACCCTTTCCTGTGGAAAATGCAGTCTTCTCTTTGTCTCTAGGATCTATTTCCACCTGCCAGTAGCCACTTTTTAGGTCTAGGGTAGTGAACCACTTCATTCCTGTCAGTGTATCCAATGTGTTGTCGATCCTTGGCAGCGGATAGCTATCCTTCTTTGTAACATTGTTCAGTCGACGATAGTCCACACAGAAACGCATGCTGCCATCCTTCTTCTTTACCAGGATCATAGGTGAACACCATGGATTAGATGAGGGCTCTATAATGCCATTTCTTGCTATTCCCTGAATCATGGCATCCATCTTTTGTTCACGTGCCATCAGTAGCCTTCTCGGTCGCTGACAAATCAGTAACTCATTTCCTGTATTTATTTTGTGCCGAACCAATCCCGTCTTTCTTATATCAGTGTCGCTTGATGAGAAAATGGCGGCATATCGAAGCAACATCTTTTTAGCTTTGTTTAGTTCCTCTTCTGACATATCCTTATGACATTCCTCCAGAAGTGTCGACACATTGAACATGGAATGTTTCATATTGGTCGCAGTAGATTGTTCTTGGCATTTATGCATCCAAGCAAATTCTTCACAGGTGCCCATTAAAGTGCCTTTTCCAACAACCTGTTCCCTATCACCCGGATTTAGAACACGTACTGCCAAAATGTTTGTGGCTCTTACCAACGTTCATACCATCTTCCATGGTAGGCCACTGTCTAAACCCTCGATGAGGACACAACGATTCTTCTGGCCAGCGTTATCTGGTAGTCTAACTGGTACGATAGTTTCTGACCTTGGGGGAAGAACAATCTTGTTGAAGCAGCGTGCTTAACCCGATGATGCACCTTCCATAAAGAGTTCTGCCGAACCGCATTTTAAGACTCCCTGCTTAACATCAATCTCACAATGATGTTCTCTCATGAAATCCAAGCCCAGAATGCAATCGTCCCTTGTATCGGCAATGATAACCTTATGCTGATAAATCTTGTTGCCTAGTTGCAATTCCACCTCCTCGCCTCAGATGGATATGTGCTGACCAGTCGCTGTTATAAGACGAATACGATCATGTCCACTGAAGTAGTCTCCAAGAAACTGATTTGCCAGCCAAGAACTGATGATCGTGCGAGAAGCTCCAGTGTCCAATGTCAGCTTACACGGTGTTTCATTAATTTCACCTTGGATAATCAGGCTATTCCCATCGTGGGCTTGGGAGATCGAGATTCCTGGGGCTCCCTCAGAACCAGCCAGCACCCGCCTTGCAATTCTGGTATTTACTCGTTTCCCTGCTGCCACTGCGGCTGGGTGGTGGTATCAGCTTCCTCTACTTTCTGAAGGCAATCCTTCTTTTGGTCTCTCCTAAGGTGCCCTTGCTTTGGGCAATTCATCTGCAGGTGGCCCCTTGCTCTACAGTAGTAACACTAGGGACCTGTCTTTACAACCTCCCTAACATGATGGGATTGATCATCACGTCTTATTGCCTCCACTTCCAAAGCATGGGCCAAAGCATCCTTCAGAGTTTCATGATGTCCCAATCTGACAGCGGCTCGAACTTCTAGATCGCGTATTCCATCTATGAACACTTGTACGAGTAGTCCTTCAACCAATGCAGGTGAAGACTGATATGCTTTTCGAACCAGCTTCTTAACTTCCAGTGCCCAGCACTGTAAAGTCTCAGCACTATGTTGCGCATGGTCCTTAAGCTGTGCCCGATACACGTACTTAAGATGCTTGTCCCCATATCTGGATTCCAATGCCTCCATCAGTTGGTCGTAAGTGACGTCCTTACCAAAAGCCTCTAGTACAGTCAAGGCCTAATCGTGGAGGGCCAACGTGAGTGCTGTCATGGCCTGTGCTTTAGTCTATCCATTCATTTTCACCACAGCTTCAAACTGAATTTTATAAGCTGACATGAAGATGTCCCATCAAAAGGTGGTACTTTAAATCCACGTACCGCTGGCATAGCTATAATGGGAGTGACATTCCCAATCTCAGATATGAGCTCGACCAAAGCTTTCTCAACATTCGTGATCTTCACTTCAGCTTTGGCAATTCGATCCTAATGCTGTTGGACCTGCTCTTCATGGTGCTGAACCTGCTCCTTGATTACCTTTAAATCGCTGCCAATCACAGCCTGTAGTTCCTTCAGTTGACGTGCCTGTTCTTCTTGGCCTCACTGGAGCTCTTCTTTCATTTGACATGCATGCTCTTGCATATTTTTCAACTGACTGGTCTGCTCTTGTAATGCTGCCAACAATACAGATAGGTTCAGCATAGCCACTGCTGGAGTAGTGCCAGAGGTGCAGGTAATCAATCAATCAATCAATTTATTAAGGTACAAATAAAGAAAGTATATGCCCTGGCCCGCAATAAGTATTATCAGGGAGGGAGTAACCAATATGTACATGAGGTCAATTTGCAATACATTATAATGGTTAGTATTAATTCATACAAGGTTTGTTTCGCAACAATTAGAGTACAGATACATCATAAAGTTTGCGAGCAGTACAATACATATGGCAATTATTTACAGTAGGAAACAGGAAATAGTACAATATAAGATACATTTGTAGAAAATAGGAATAAACAATTATTACTAGTAAATTAGAATTATGTGTTAACAGTTGATAATTTGGTGCGTGACATGGGTTATTTTCCTAGTGAGTCTTTTGAAAGAGGAGAAGATTTCATGATTAGTCCAAGTGTCTTTAAGCTGGCATGGCCAACCAATGCCATTCTCATGAAGTGGCAGACGGAGTTCAGTTCTCTCACTGTCCATCATAACACAGTCATAAAGGTAGTGCTTGGTGCCATCTTCAACAAAACATGTAGGGCATTGATTGGAAGTTCTGTGAGCAAACCTGTATAAGTAGCTTGCGAATTTTCTGTGGTTAATAAGTAGTTGAGAAATATGGTAATTTGGCGTATACCAGTCCAAACTTAGGAAGTCACGTAGGTTTGGAATAAAGTTGTGAGTGATGCAATGGCTGTTCTGATTCCAGGTGGTTTGCCAGAGGTTTCTTCCCAGAGAATGGTCAGAAAGGTGTTATGACTAAGCTTGCGGTAAGAGATGCAGATAGTGGGGTCAAGTGCAGTGGCTTTAGCGAGAGAGTCTGCTCTCTCGTTACCGAGAGTTTCTTGGTGGGATCTAGTTCAAGACACACCAAAGGTGCAACTAGAGGCATTAATTTTTTTCGTAATATTCTCTGCAACAGGGTGGCTTTACACTGTGGATGATGTTGCAGGCAGACATTGAGTCTGTGTGGATGTGTACAGAGAGGGCGTCGAGTTGAGTTTTTAGTTAGAAGTGTGTTTTTGGGCTCCTGCTTAAACTGTGATTTCTCGAGAACTATTAGGTATATTCTTAAGATTGAAACATCAATCGAACCAGGGAAGAAAGTGCTTTCGAACAATACCACTTTCATCCAAATTGGCCCACCCAAATGTGGATGACAGCCGATTGAAAATAGGGCTATTTTGAGCTGGTTTTCTGGACTCCAGGCTTCTTTTAACCGGAACTGATAACAGATCTGAAAATTGGTTCCTCTTGGTCGAGTATTTTTAGAGAAAATCAGCTTTTTGTGGTTTAGACATTGTGAGCCGCATTGGGCCAAATTTCATTTTTCCGCCAAAAAAATTGGGATTATTGAAGAGAAGACAATAATATTGACATTTCTGCAAAATTGCATGTTCCTGGAAAGTTTAGTTTTCGAATTATTGCAAATTATAAAAACTTTAGTTTTCTACACTCACCAAGTTCAATGAACTTTAACGGTTTTCAACGGCCTGTACGTTTAAATACTAACTGATCGGCGAGGCATTTAATTGCCATCCAGCGTAGCCGTTCGGCGTGGGATCTTGTACAATGGCTCAACAAAGGTCTTTTGGATCGTTCTGTGTTAAATATCATTAATTCTAATTTTACATTAATTAGGTTTAAATTAGTAAATTAAGTCTGTCTCTTAGTACTGTCTCACAGAGTTTTGTTCCGTGATACAGTATTGCGTTGGCACTGTGCCACTCTTTCCAAAGGACACATCTCTTAGTATAAGTCTCTTTATTTGCAATTGGCACAATGTCAGAAAAAAGGGAAAACATAATAGATGAATTTACGGAAGAAGTTTTTAAGATGGTGGAAGAGGTAAAAGAGCACATTAAATGGAATCCAGGTGGAAAACTATCTACTAAAGAGCATAAAAATTTTATGATAAAACAAATGACTAGAATCATTCACTTAGCAGAGACTACAATGAAAGAAAAATTTCTAATAGAAGAACAAACAGAGAAAGAGATAACCGAAGAAGAGTTCATGGAAATAATGGAAATACATACTGAAACAACAATGTCAGCAATAAGAGAAATAAAAGATGAAATTCAAGAATTAAAGACAGCCACCAAAATGAATTCTCAAGAAAAAGAAATAGGAAAAAATTTGAAATTAGATCTTAAAGATCTGGTTAAACAAAGTGCAAATAAAACAATAGAGGAAATATCAAAAATTAAGGAAGAAATAAGTGCATTAAATGGAGCACCAACTGGACAGCTAACACAAAAAGCAGAAGCAATAATATATAGTGATGTTTTAAAACTTGGTAAGAGACAACTAAACGTCAATTTACAACCACCAACGCCACAATACACAATATTAGTATATAGCAAAAACAAAGACAACAATTCAGAGAAAACTAAGAAAATTTTAATGAAAGAAATAGATCCAACAGACATCGGAATTGGAGTTAAGAAAATTAGACAAATCAATGGTGGAGGCGTGGCAGTCGATCTCTGTGGCACAGATGACATGGCTGCCCTTATGAAAGCATTGAAAAGAGTACCAGAATTAAAAACAGTAGAGAAAAGGAAGAAACTACCGAGAATAAAGCTGGTTTCAGTTCCGAAACATATAGAAAAGACAGAGATAGTACAAAAGATGTATGAACAAAACTTATGCTTTTCAGAGAACATGTCTCAGGACTTTGTGGAAAAACAGATTGAAATTAAATTTTCAATGCCTCAGAAAGATGAAAATTGCGTTTCGTGGGTTATGGAAGTGTCGGAATTAATTAGAGAAATCATGATCAAGGAAGAAAAAATAAACATAGGATGGACAAGATGTCAGGTTTTTGACTATATCTCAATACAAAGATGTTTTAAATGCTTAGATTTCGGACACTACAATTATTTATTTATTTATTTGAATACTCCATACATAAAATTAATTTTTAGGAGGAGGGGTAACATTAAAAACTTTGGTTAATAAATTATATTTATTCCATATAGACTCAAATGAGTCATTGATGGAGAATAATCCATGAATTCTATCTGCTGGATTTTTACTTACAACATTATTAGTACAAAAAACATTATTAGGAAGTGTTGATAGACGCAGATATTCAAAATCCTCGCAGTCAAACATGTAGTGATTTAAAGTCGCATTTCCTTTCTTACAAAACGGACACATTTCCGATGAACGTAGATCAATACACAAGTGTTTCCATGTTAAACGAAACTTATTTAGACGAATCTGTATGATCGTTTTTTTAACAATAAACGGTAACTGCTGATAATAAATGTAAAAACACCGATTGTTGTCTAATATTTCTGGATACCATAAATGATACTTAGCCTTAAGAATCCTGTCCCCCTCTTCTCTCAAGAAAAGATTATCAAACTCTTGTAAAATTGTATTTGCATAATATTTCAAAACATCTGGAGAGGAATCTATTAAGGAGAGTGAAAAACCTATTCTATTAAATATATTCTCCAGTTTAGTAAACCAACAGTATATGAACGATCTTTTCGATGGAAACTTCTTGAAAGTTAAATAAGCCTCACATTCCAAGGATGATGGGTCAGAGATTATGCTTGTCAGAAAATTTAAGGTCAGTTTTATAAAGCATTTCCGAGGAAACTCAAGGCCCAAATCTGATCTGATTGCATGGAAAATGGTCCGAAAATGAGAGAGACCCAACACGAAAGGATTCAACCTTATGAACCAGATTCTGAGAAACGACAATAAAGTCTATTACCGAGCTACCCACTTTTGACAAAAAAGTTAGTTCACCTGGGAAATCTCCCTTAGTACGAACATTGAGGAGAATAAAATCGTGTTCAATCAACCATTGCAGAAACTGTCTCCCAGCCGGGTCAACCTTTAAATCCTTTGACCTTCTGACATCAAAAATGTTGGGAGAAGCTACATCTAAATGTGAGTCAATTACTTCACCAATATGAACGTTAAAATCGCCCATTATCACAATTCCATTGTAGTATGAAGACCAAGAGTTCAAAATAGAAGAAAACAAATCCAAACGTAAGCCGTGCTGCCTCAACGAACCAGCATATACCACTAACACCAGGATATTCCTAGGTTCGAGAACCGAATACAGTGATAAACCAATCACCATCAAATCAGAGTATGTTTCCAATAACTCGAAGTGCCCTCTAACTTTATCAAAAAAGAACAAAATACCACCATGGGGTCTACCCAGCCCCAATGGCTTTTCCGCTGGAATCATGAAATACTTCCAGTTAACTGGAAGAAAGTTAGCAAGAAAATCTCCATCCACTGATATCATCCAGGTTTCAACAAGGGCAATACAAATTAAACCTGTTCATTTAGTCATGTAATCCAACAGAGAACACTTGGTGCTAAACCCACAACAATTCCAAAAAAACAAAGATTCCGAATAACTACCTGAACCTAACTGGTCCGGGCACGAAGTTGAAAGTCTCTCGAAATCTATTCTCCTGCGGGGAGGAAAATTCAAAATAAAAAAGAAACAGGCACCTCAATTAAACGATGGCCCGAAATAGAATACGTGAATGTCTTGTCGTCTACATGTAATACGTCATCTCGCAAAAAAACACGACGACCAGCTCCCCGGTATTCTTTTAAAAAGGTAACCAGATTTTTACGGTGAACACGGGAGTTAAACGACAGATCCGGTGCCAACCTAAATTTCACCAATCTTTCCCTACCCTCTTGAAAAGTTTTCGTCCGAAATTTTTGCAATAAATGGTTTCGACATTTCCAGGACGACAACTGGATGCAATAGAATTTCTGAGCTTTTCCTTGCAACTGGGAAACACCAACAATATTATGCCCCAATAGATCAATCACATCCAATTCCTTAGAAAGTAGGTTAACAATATAATCCCGCGAATCCAACTCGGGCGGAATACTATGGTTAAACAACATTAAATTGCTTCTGTTTGAAGCATTAACTTGTCTATCGTAGGCAAAGGAATGTAACTCACCAATATCTCCAAATGGTAACTGTTGTTGCTGTTCTAGTTTATCTAATCGCGAACATACGTTAGAAAAGTCAGTTTCCAATTTCTTTACCGAGGACAAGGTTGACTGGTTGGCCATTTCCAGACTGGCAAGTCTATCTTCGATACACTTCAACTGCATCATTACTGCATTTAAAGTCGTCTCCAAATATTGCCGTAAATTTAACAATTCTTCTCTATCTGGGTCCGGAGGAGATTGCCACTTAAAATATTGATCTAACTCTGGATATTTAACACCAGGATCACTTGGTGAACGATGATGTTTAATTCCTTTCCGTTCTTCTTGGGTTTGCTTTAATGCTTCTGGAGGAGTGCGTGGGAACATTTCCGAAAAAATAGAACTAATAACACTGAATAACACAATTAAGCAAAAAAAATGCACCAACTTAGGTAGCAAATAAATAAAAAACACAATAATTTACAATAAAAAAAGTGTTAACAAAATCTCCAACAAAAAGTCACCAGCAGCCGAGGTTACTCAACAGCGTCCCCCAGAAGAAAAAATTATTTGTAGTAACTGTGGTGAAGTGCATTTTTACAAAGATTGCAACAAGGAAACAACACCAAAATGTGTCAACTGCACAAGGAAGAAAATAGAAAAGCAGACCACAACACAATGGACAAGGACTGTCCACTTTACATCAAAGAACTGCAAAAATACATAGCAGGAACAAGATAGTTTCAGAATTCATCAACCTACAGGATAATCAAGAACTGATTTAATAAAAATTGTAATTTCTGTTATTTGTGAAAGTACTCACAAAAGTTGTGTTATATTTACTAAGAAATATTGTCGGGACCTAATTTAAATGGAAAGACACCATTGTATGTATTGTTTTTTATTAAATAAAGGCCGATGCGGGTGCTCTCTGGGTCCCATGCCTTCTTTCCAACTTTCCTATCTTTCTTTCTTTTCACACTTGGTTCCTCATGCTTTTTCTTCTTTCCTACTTCCCAAGGGCAAAGTCCGGTGCTAAAAGACGAACAGCTCTCTTCTTTCTTTACACACAGATGTAGATGTGTACTACAATATTGTAGAAGTTATCATTAATCCAGTCAATGGCCATCTGGATAGCCAGTAGCTCTGCTTGAAAGATGCTGCAGTTTTTGTCAAGGCGATATTTCTGATTGTAAGTCTCGATGCACCCAGTATAGGCAACAAAGCTGCAGCCCACTTCACTGTCAAGTTTTGAACCATCTGTGTAAATGTCCATATCTGCAGTGGTGACGTTCTCAGAGATGTTAACAGTAGGGTTGCCTGGAAATGTGGAGTCACAATAGGGAAGGGGCCATTCAATATCATTATGTATAAACGTCGTAGAGCCAGCTTGGATAGTCTTGCCCCATTTGATTTGTTTCATTTTTTGCTTTCGCTGAATATCTAAGTCGATGGGAGTTTATGGGCAATCATCTGCAGGCTGTGATTACTGGTTGTGTGGAAGGTCCTTGTGATGAGAAGTAGTGCCTGCCTTTGAGAGGACACTAATTTCCTTTTCGCCTGCATGGCCCAGCCCCAGTTGCCACAAGCATAAGTGACAATAGGGACGTAGATGCAATCATATATGATGGAAAGGGCTCTGGAGGTAAGACCCCAGTCTCTTCTAGCAGCTTGGGCGAAAGCCTGTATGATGAGAGCCATGCATCCGGTGATGTGCTCTATGTGCTTGTCCCAGGAGAGACGAAAGTCCATGATTACCCCCAAATACTTCAGTGTTTTTCTGACTTTAATGGTGTTGTTATTCATTTTTATCAGAGGAGGTCTGAGATATAAATTAGGTTTGCCAGGAGTATTGAAGACAATAGCCTTTGTCTTGAGAGGGTTGAAATCCAATTTATGTTTGACACCCCAGCCATTTATTAGCTGTAGCATCAAGTTACCCTTGCACTCGAGTTTGGCTCTCGAACGTCCACCCATGAAAATAAGTACGTCATCTGCTTACGCAGTGTAGATGTCCTGCCCAAGATTCTCCTTAAGAAAGGTGTCAAACATAATATTCCAGAGCAGGGGCCCACATACGGATCCCTGGGGACAACCTCTAGAGATGTTTTTGTATACGGCATGTTGACTATATTGAAGAAGGGCCACCCTCTCTCTAAAGTAGTCGGATATAAGTTTCTGTAGATTCTTTGGGCAATTTATTTGCCATAGTTGGTGTGTCACTAGGGGCCATCAGGTACTGTCGAAAGCCTTAGAAATATCTAGGTTAACCCCTAGGACATATTTGTGTTCCTGCAATAGGCGATGGATGTTTTCCACGGTGTTTTCGATGGCATCTTCAGCCGATCTTTGTGGCCTGAAGCCACATTGTGCCTCACTTAGGCATTTTGCATGTTCAGTGAACCAAGTCAACCTGGTGGTAATCAGCCTCTCAAGGACTTTTTCAAGGACTGGCAATAAAGAGATAGGTCTGGTGTCGGTAGACGAGCCAGGCTTGGGAACTGGAACAACCCTTGCCTGCTTCCAGGCACACGGAAAGATTGCGTGATTCTCTCATTCTCATTAATTAATTTTATTAAAATAACATAAGTTACATTTCCTGATTTCGCTGAGCATTATCAGGATTTAAAAACACAAAGTAATTATGACAATGAATACATCATAAATAACAAACATTAAGAGCAAAATTGTACAATGATGGGAGGGCAACAAGGATATTAAACAATGGTAGATACAGAGTAACTACATACACAGAGTTTAGAGTATACATCAAAGAAGGCTGCCTTTAGAGCCATCACAAATATTTTTATATAACGTAATATGCGTTAGGAAGCCCGAAAGCAAACATCATACATTATAGTTGATTGAATGTATACAAGCGTGAATATCAAAGATTGCGTGATGTACCAGTTGTATAGATTTGTGAGGTGTGTGGGGATGAGATTCCATAGGTTGATAGCAATTTCAGATGTAATTTCATCCGGGCCGGGTGCTTTGTGTCGTCCCAGAGTTTGGAAGGCTCTGTTTATCTCCTTAGTGGTGAATGGTAGTATATCATCAGTATCCTTCAGAGTGTCTGCTTCCAGGCGAATTTGTTTCTGCCATTCCGTGTCTAGGCTCGGGTTGTCCTCATGACAGAAGAAATCAAGCTGAGAGGGCATGGCTTGTAAGAGAGTGGTGGGTTCATCACCAGCATTGTGATCAGTCATGATTTTTGTCTTTCGTAGTCTGTTGCTGCACATTTTTGTGATAAAACCCCATGGGTTGTCAAATGTGCTTGTACAGAACTCGCACCAGCTGCACGTCTTTTCAGCTTTAATAGTTTGTTTGTAAAGTTTCTGACTGTTGAGATAGGCCTCTCTGTGCTGGCTTCTGATATCATTGTTTCTACATCTTTGGTAAGTTGTCCTTAATTTTCTTGTAGTGTGACGTAGGTCACTGAGGTCAGGTGTCTACCAAGGGATGCCTTTTCTAGTTGATATTCTTTTTGGTATGTGCTTCTTGCACACACTGATTATAATTTGTATATTATGGTCTATCTGCTTCTTGACATCAGTGTAATTCTCAGAGTAATGAGTAATTAGGTGACTTTCAAGGTATGTCTTTATATTATCCCAGTTGGCTCTATTATGTGCATATCTGAATCATGGAACATAGTTGATGACACAGTCGTCCGCGGAGTTTGTTAAATCATAAGCTATATAAGCATGATCACTTAAGATTTCATCTGGAAGGACCCTCCAGTTAGTGATACTTGTGTAGAGACTAGAGCTGATGGTGGTCACATCAATCCACGACTTGCCACTTTGCGAACTGTAGGTTGGGGGTGAGAAAGGGTTGTTCAGTATTAACAAGTCATTATGAGCAAAGAATTCCTCAAGAAGGCTGCCACGTCTGTCGAGGCAGTCACCACCCCACGCAGGGGAATGGGCATTAAAGTCACCGGCCATGATGATGTGTGTCCCTTGGAACTTGTGTATAATACTTTGCAGGTCGTCGAGGAAGCCCTCACAATCAGCACTGCCAGGGAAGTAAACATTTAAGATGATAACTCTTGTATCATGGTTCATGACTTCAGTGGTGATGAGGAATTGGTTACTGTATTTAGTTTGATGAAGAACAAAAAGCTTGGTATTAGCAATGAGCGTAATAGCCCATGGGAAATGATCAGTGCCCCGCAGGATTGGGCAGAAGGTGGGAAGACATGCAGAGATGTCCTTTTGGCAGTATGGCTCTTGCACCAGTATCAGGTCGTAATTAGTAAGATGCTTATTAAGTAGAGAGGTGGCAGCAATGCACCTCTCTAGATTGCACTGCAGAATACGTACTTTATTATTGTGTCTCTGATCCATAGTCTATTCTGGAGTTAATAAGAGTTTTAATATACTGATAAGTAGGGCAAGAGCTATCACGTGCATTATGCTTGCAGTTCTGCATCTTGTTCTGATGACAATTACAACAGTCAGGTTCCTTTTCACAGTTGGGGCAGTCCCTGTAGGGATGATCCCCCATAAATTGGCTGCAAGTGTAGGAGGATTGTGGGCAGTCCTTTGCAGAATGGTGGAATTTGCAGCATTTGAAGCACTGTAGGGCTGGACAGAAGTCTGCAATCCTACAGTGCGACCATTCGATATTAACTTTTCCTAGGCCGATAAGCGCCTTCCTTATGGATGGGGACACTTCCACAACCCAGTTTTTATAAGTGGTCTCTTTTTTACCAAGTTGGAATTTAATGTGGAATTGCTCCGCAAACTCTTCTGTAGTAAGCTTTTCACTTATCAGATTATTCTGAGTGTATATCTGGGTAGGTAGATTTTCCTTCTGAGTGTCAGAGTGTACAGAGTAGATGAACATATGTGGCCATCTCTTTTTTGGTNTATGAAAGAAAACCTTTCAAACATCCGTAGTCCGTAAACTATGATTCCTACAAAATTGATTCATAAAGAACGGAACGTATCTACCGTCTTATAGGGGGATCTACTGTATTTATTTTCATCAACATATGAAGTGTTTTGGATGATTATGGTAAAGCCAAATAAACTGCCAAATTATTGGGCTTTAACATGGCTATGTAATTAAATACTAAATAATATGTCTAAAGGTAGGCATGTCATTCTTATGATAAAAATAATAATTACTTAATAGTTTTGATGCAATTCATAATAAAAATATGGGTTTTAAAGTAATATGTTAATTTTATANGATGTCCTTTTGGCAGTATGGCTCTTGCACCAGTATCAGGTCGTAATTAGTAAGATGCTTATTAAGTAGAGAGGTGGCAGCAATGCACCTCTCTAGATTGCACTGCAGAATACGTACTTTATTATTGTGTCTCTGATCCATAGTCTATTCTGGAGTTAATAAGAGTTTTAATATACTGATAAGTAGGGCAAGAGCTATCACGTGCATTATGCTTGCAGTTCTGCATCTTGTTCTGATGACAATTACAACAGTCAGGTTCCTTTTCACAGTTGGGGCAGTCCCTGTAGGGATGATCCCCCATAAATTGGCTGCAAGTGTAGGAGGATTGTGGGCAGTCCTTTGCAGAATGGTGGAATTTGCAGCATTTGAAGCACTGTAGGGCTGGACAGAAGTCTGCAATCCTACAGTGCGACCATTCGATATTAACTTTTCCTAGGCCGATAAGCGCCTTCCTTATGGATGGGGACACTTCCACAACCCAGTTTTTATAAGTGGTCTCTTTTTTACCAAGTTGGAATTTAATGTGGAATTGCTCCGCAAACTCTTCTGTAGTAAGCTTTTCACTTATCAGATTATTCTGAGTGTATATCTGGGTAGGTAGATTTTCCTTCTGAGTGTCAGAGTGTACAGAGTAGATGAACATATGTGGCCATCTCTTTTTTGGTTTACAAGTAACCAGTTCCGGGATTTTTTCCTCAATATTTTTCCCCAATAATTCTGTGTCTTTGCAACAGCCCAGTTCGACGGCTATTCCTTCTCCTCCAATCTTACAAATTCTATCTATGCCTATATGTAGGTCTGAAGGCTTAATCTTGGTTTGCATAAGTTTGCTGACATTGTCACTGTTGCTATTATCTTTGTTTTTACTGTAGACAAGAATGACTTCTTTTTGAGGGGTAGATTTTGGACCCATACAGCATCCTCCTGATTGGCCACTCATCTTCACAACAGAGCTATAGAGAGGAGCGGAAGGTGTATTTCTAGTCGCTTTGTTTTCAATCTCATCCAATCTTTTCAGAATGGTTTGTTGAACATCACGTATGTTTTCAGGGTTAATTGTTTTTATTAGGTCATCCTTGGTAGGTATATCAGCCAGTCTCTGTTCAAGAGACTCTGGCAGACAGTTGGTTTTAAATATACGGGTGGCCATATCTATGACTTTCGTGAATTGTTTAGTCATTTGGCGCACGGATTCCTTGGCACCAAGCTTGCAGTTATAGTTACTGACGCAGTAGTTTTTGAGTTTATCCAGTGCCTTGAAGGATTCATTTCTGAATTCCTCAATAATGTTGATAGTTGACATGATAAGCGTGGTTGATGATAGTAAAGTGTGGCTTGGTTGTCAAAGCAGTCCTGCACTATAGACTTGGTAGTCTGATGGTGCAGTGAGAGAGATGAGTAGAAGATAAAGTCAAGTAAAATTGCTGGCATATGCACTAAACCGTCTGGTGAGTTCGTGAGCTGACAGTCCAATTTGTAACACGGTGAACACAAAAATGCCAGTCGGCGCCAATTAATATTACCAACACCACGAGAATATTAAATTAATATAACAAGACTACATGGAGTAATCGCATAACAATCAGGGCTTAAGACTATTTCGAAGACTGTAGCAAAAATGCTCAGAAAGCTAAATGGAATCCCGCAGCACATGAAACGCCGATCAGCATGAGTTAAGTGCAGGCAATTGAAACAAGAGTCAGTTGTTTGCTGACCATCTAATGTCCATCGGAAGATTCACCAGAACGCCGCTGATCCATCGCCTGCTGCTGTTGCTGTTGGCTTCGTGTACAAATCCCTTCAATGTCTTCTTTCGGCATAACCGGCATGATTCATATCACACTCCTGACACCAATTTGTTACGAGCTGTGGGGCTCGGGATATAAATTCAGAATACAGTTCACCAAAACTGACACTTTTTAGATATACTAACAACAAAATCTTTATAGCTCTCGTTAAAAGAAAGACTTCTCCAATGTTCTTTTTTCGAATTGTTCTTTTTCTTCCGAATCATTCTTCTTTTCTTGAATCATTTTTTTTCGTTTTGCCACTCTCCACACCTTGGTGCTAGTCTCCTCTGAAGCCGGCACAACAATATTAATAGTATAATCTATAAATTATACCTGTTCAGTGAAAGATAAGCTTTCTCATATTGTAAAGACATAATTTTTTATTAATTTTAAAGAGAGCTGTTCATTCTCAGCTCAGCCTAAGTACATTATTTAATAAGTATGATTTTACTTTTAAATATAAACATGATAAAGAATTATTCAATATATAAGTGAAAAATATAAACAGCTTTTCTTTTTATAGCTCACATCTACAGACATAAAACAGTTATGTCTTATCAAGAAAAGACTTAAGTTTAAATAAGCCTTTTCTTGGTAAGACATAACTGTTAATAAACTCTTGATAAAAATTTTGGATATTTATATTTATTACAAACATTTTATTTCATATGTTGTTCTGAGTTATATAAATTGTGTGTGTTCATTATTATTAATCATATTTTATTTATATAAAATTTATTTTATTTTGATTTAAATGTTTAAACTTTTATAGGTCATTTACTTCCTAATATATTTCGTAGTCAAGCATGGGGTATCCTCCACACATTGTTAGAGATGTTTAGTTATCGTCTGCACCACATTCAGCCTCACTATAGAGTACAGTTATTAAGTCACCTCCATAGTATGGCTGCTGTGCCTCAGACTAACCAAACTCAATTACATTTATGGTATAACTTAAATTTACATCTATTATTATAAATATTTATTATTTATTATTAATTCTTTATATTCATTATTTTAGTGTTGAAAGCACTGCCCTTAAATTGATTGCAGGATTAGGTAGTGCAGAAGTACAACCACAGTTATCAAGATTTCAAACAGAACCCAAACCACTTTTATCGGGAGAGTCTGAAGAATTGAATAAAGTATTAATATTAACATTGGCTAGAGCTATACATATAACAGGTAAATTATTGAAATGTTTAAAGTAGGTAAGAAAGACAAATTTGGATTTTTTTAAATTTAATTGGAAAAATTATAACCTAAACATCACAAAACAGCTTAGTTGACTGAAGTTATACATTATTTTGTGAAAAATTACATTAATTCTAATGATGAATATGGAACAAAATGCTATCTGGAAGACACTCTGCACTGAATTTCCATCAAAAATAATTTGCAGGAAACTTAGCAGTTCTATAATTAGTCTGAGGCAAATTGCATCTCATGTAGCTATAAATTTGTCAGACTCAACAGTATACAGAGTTTTATTGTTATCAAGCTTTTGTATTTGCTTGTAATCTGAAGACTTATCAAATCTTTTGGGGAATGTTTTAAATTGGACCATCATTTTTTTTAGCTCTTCTACTTTATTAATTATGCATTTAGACAGTTCTGTCCCTCTTCAGTTTTAAAGTAGAACAGTTAAAAAGTCTCTTGGTATACAATTGAAAACATTCCTCAAAAGGTGTAATAACTCCCTCAGATTAGAAGCAAATATAGAAGCTTCATAATATTAGATTTCAACATAAGGACAAGAAGCAAATTTTTGATTAAATTATACAGAATTGTCTATTAATTACAAAATGAGAAAATGAAATAAATTCTGCTTCTAAATAAGAGCCACAAAGACAAGCCTTCGGCATATGCAGAATTAGTAATGTGACTCATCTTCTGTAAAGTTTGGAGACCTCTGCTGTAGGAAATCTGCAAGTACTAGATATGAGATATGCACATAATGCCATTTATAGAAAAAATTGGGATGAAGTTTTTTCAGTTTCAACATGATAATGCATCCACTCATAATTCAAAATCAACTTGGAACTGGTTTTTGGCAAATGGGTTTCATGTTATTGACTGGTCACATGTTCTGATATTAATCCTATAGAAAATACATTTGGTATCTTAGCAAGGAAAGTATTAATGTATAGGAATGGAAAGCAATATACATCAGTGAAATCATAAAAAAAGTCAATAAGTGATGCTTGTCACTAAATAACAGATGTTGAGAGAAAAATCTTATTAAAACAATGCCAGATAGAATTTATGAATAATTAATAAATTGCATTGGACATATTGCTTATTAATACTAAATGAAATTACTTATTCAAATTTTGAAGAGTTTTATCATTATGGTACATATATTTCTATACAATATTGTTAAAATTCATTTATATTTTTATTTTATTACTGTTTTTGATAAAATTATTATTATATGATATAGTAAACCAACAGTCAATTCCCTTCTATTGTTTCGTAATGTGCTTATTATTTCTGTATTAAGTTAATGTCATTATTTCACATTGGTTCTAATGACATTATTTGACATTTGTGTTTTCGTGTCAAGCCTGAACAGTAAAACCTACGCCGCAAAGCTCAGTTTCGTCACTACATTCGTGCTTCTAACGTTCAAATATTTAAATTTAAAAATTAGTTTATTTTTACCGTATGATCGAGTGATTTAGGCCTAATAATATTCATTAATACTTTAATGTGACATTAATTAACAACCACACATTTTAGTTTAACCAGGGCATTTTCCTTTTACAAAGTATCGTCGTCTTCTCGACATTTTTGTTGATCTTGATCAGAAGTATCGGCAACATTTTCATATTTTTTTATTTTTATCATAAAATAATTAAATGAACAACGAAATAAAATATGTTATTAATCGAAAATTTGTTCTAGTTTGTCCAGTTGAGTACCGAGTGACGTTTCCAGAATTTGTGTTCGAATACCGAATTGTTCGAGTACCGAGATACCGCGACATCCTACAGCATTAATACGATTAGAGATAAAAGCTATATTTGTCATACCACCGAAAGAAATGGCTATTTATGTGGCAAAATAACAGGAAATCGGATACCAGTTAGACAATTGGGCCATGGAGTGATTGATTACACGATAAATATGAAGCTCTATATTTATCAATTTATCCAATATTAAGCTATATATTTATCCAAAACATTTTGTGTCTTAATGGGAATCAGTTGCTTCTTATTCCGTTATTAATTTCATTATTTCATAGTGGCTCTATTATTTCAGAACATACTGCATTTGCAAAAATTCATGTTTAATGGTCGTGTGGTTGGTTTGAAGTTCGATCACAAAAAACTTTCCGAGTAATGAAGATCTCCATTTCGCTCAAAAATTGCAAAGTTAGAATATGTAGTGTCAGTCTCACACATTATATTTAACACTAACACGGATTATATACCATAATAACATACTAAAACTTGCAAAGCAGACAAGAAGATTGTTAACGAAAAACAAAAAGAGATATAAATAAATAAGTTTATTCTTTCTTAAATAAAAATTTATATACTTTGTGTGTATATATATAAACGCAACTTGTTTGGAATAGGAAGAAGAAGTTTTTCTTTTTTCCCTGAAGATGTTGTTTGTAGGGGTTATCGAAGAGACATTTTCAAAACTAAACAAAAATATATCCTTTGGGAAATATGGCACCGTATCTGTATTCGACGACTATAAAAACGACTCGGTCAAAGCTTTTTACCCGAAAAACCCTTCTAAATTTTGATATAGATACGAGGATTTTTTCTAACCCGCATTAAAATTTATTGCGGATGATTTTGTTCTGAAACGTTTTTGTCTCCTTCCTAAAATACAGACTTTGACAAGGAAATGTTCTTTTATTTAATGCATTTTTATATAATTGTACAGATGCAAAAATTATAAAATCATTTAATATATTTATTAAACTATAATTAAACTTATTATTAAATTATGAAATTAATTTAATATTTAAACGAGAAATATTAGAATCAATAGTCTGGTATAAATTTAGAGATGCTTAAAATATTCGGAAATATTTTCTGAATTTTTTCTCGATAGGTAATATGAGGATTGAGAAGTGGTCGACTTAAGAAGATGTAAAGAACCCTTGAATTAATTAAGGAAAATATTCGAAAACTTGTGTTTTTGTAATCGGATCGCGTTTTAAACAAATGTTTCATTTGAATTATTGACAAGAAGAGACTACGAAGGATTTACTTAAATATTTTATCGAATTTATTAAGAAAATATTCACGTTTACCTAACACTTTATGGGATAGAATTAAACATTTCTGCTGGAAGAATGGTAAACAGGAGAATAAATTAACATCTATAAAACAGTATCGCTATATTATATTATAATTAAAATTATCAGTTATATTATATAACAAGATCAAAGTAAATTTTAATTAATTTTTACGAAATTAGGGCGTGCAAAAATTCTCAGATAAGTTAATTCTCCTTGCACAAATCCATTGAAAAAAGATGCGTTTCTGTCTTGAAAGGCAAATTGAATATAATTTTGGTTAAGAAAAACAAAGTTTTTAAAATTAAT
The DNA here is from genome assembly GCF_000671375.1 of Centruroides sculpturatus. Lineage (NCBI taxonomy): Eukaryota > Metazoa > Arthropoda > Arachnida > Scorpiones > Buthidae > Centruroides > Centruroides sculpturatus. Next base: position 127,878 of record NW_019384572.1, on the reverse strand, counting down.
TCGATACTACTTTCTCGAAAAATCAATAATTTTCTTTTCCAATTTTGACGTAATTTTATACAGAAACAGATCGACAGAAACAAATAATAAAAATTCCCTCACTTTTTATTGATGTATTCTCGATACGAAGTAAAAGTTTCATTAAAATTCGTTACACAGTTTTAATATAACGAACATTTAATATAAATATTTCTTTGAACTCCTTCATATAATCGGATCATACATATTTAAAATCAATAAGATTTATCTGTATTCAAACACGTTACTAATTTTACTTAGTTGTTTTCCATACTCTTAATTAATATTTAAATAATTGTATACAAATAGTTTATAATTAAAGTTTGTCGTCCTTCTTAGAAACATTAATTCAATTATAATAATTTATATTATATTACTTTAATTTCGAATTATTCTATGTGATTTTTTTCACGTTTATTTTCAAAAATGTCTCGACGGGTCATCAACACTTTCCTGGTATTGGCATTTCCTGAGAATATCGACATAATTTGTACAATTATGCCGATATCTGTTGGAAAATTCACTTTTTTTCTATAACTGGTCGAACGATGACTTAGTATAAAAGTTGAGTGAAGGAAAGTAACAACATTCCTTTCCTTCACCTATCGAACAATCTTCAATAAATATTAAATTTATGAAGAATTTATGATAGAGGCCAAAGAGCGTGTAAATTAATGTAAGTTTGATAGGAAAATTATTTTTTTTAAATTCAGTGTAAATAAAATAGCACTTCGAAAGTCATTTAAAAAGAGAGAAACGAACTTTAAACAGGAAAACGTATTCGAAACTCAGAAAAATAGAATTTTTAGAGACTCGATCTACGAGTCTCTAAACGATTTATTGAAAGTCTTTCGTCTTCTCTCAAATGTCGGGTTCGAATCCTCTTCGCAAATCAATAGAAATCAATCCACTGAATAGGTGAAGTGCTCGTATTTTTCCATTTTCCATTCGTAGTTTGGTTAGCAATACTAAAATTCAAGTAGTACAGAGTAATCTAGCAAAAAATTAAGCTATATGTAGATCCATTCAGACAAACTCAGAAATATTGCGACTAAGGAATCATGATGAGAATAGGAATCTGTATATTATGTAGCAAAAAATATATGATACTAGGGTAAATACTACAGATAGGAAGATATCACTTTTCTCGAATTCGAATATTCGAACACCTAGAATACTTAGTGAACTTATAATTTACTTTGTTTTATTTATTTTAATATATTAATAAAATAAAAGATAAAAAAAAACTATTTCTTTTTTTTATTACTTATTTATTATAAATTGTTAAATTTCTAAGAATTCGAGAAAATTGATGTTCGTAAATGCTTCAGAAAATGTATTCGGAATTTTGGCTTTATGTAAAGAATATACAACCAAAAATTTTCAAAAAGTGAATATTTGAGCTGAATCGATTGGTAAAGAATCGAATCCATCTGTCACTTCTCGAAAATGTGGAATATTCGAAACGAGAGAATCGAAACTCTTCGATCGTTTCGAGGATTTTCCGGAATTTCGGGAATCCCGATTGTCCCATCTCATTAATGACGTTCGGGCACACCCAACAGAGTATCATTTGGCGTTTACTACTCTTAATCGGAGCGTAACTCTCTCGCCTCTAACTTTTATTACAGCTGGAAACTTTAGCTTAAGAAAACGGATGAAAATGTTACTTTATTATGTGCGTATATTAACCCCGAATGTACAAAAAGTATTTTCACCGTCAGAAGTAGGTAATAGCATTAACAAAACGGAAGTTGTTCGTTAACGTTTGGAAAAATTCGAACATCCCTCGAGTGTCGTAACTTCGAATTTTCAATCGTGGCCAATTTTATTACCGGTTTTTACGATATCTTTACTGTAGACGAAGCGCTTTCTTAATAGACGTTTCGTTGCATTATCTAACAAACGTGTACAGTTACAGAAATGTAGAATAACTTATTCCCTAGAAGCTTATGTTGTAACCCGTTTAAATTAGACGGAAACGATACTCGTATCTATTATATAGAATTGTATATAATGCGCTTTATTCGCGTACTAACTCTTTAATTACACGATTGCTATAATATTAATTAAACGTAGTTAACTTTCTAGACCATTTACTTTAAACAATTCATCGACATATACGCATTTACTCCGAAACTTAATTAAATTCCAACGCTTGTTCAAATATCTATTTTATCTCTCGTATTGTAAAACTGATATTATTCTCTTTATTTAAATTTCTTCAAAGATGATAACGAAATCAGCCTGTGGATGTACGCCATGATCTGCATCGGATGTGGTTTCGTCATTTTCGTAGCAGTAACTGTGTACCTCATGTGGTAAGTATCGTTTTCAAAGCTTTTCATGTTCATGNTTTTACTTGCTTCAATTATGAAGTGATCTTTGGATTTTTTTCATTTTTCATTTAAAAGAAAATTTACTATTTAAAAACACATGTGATTGGGAAATGCTTGGATTATATGCTATTAGTATTCTTTAAATATTCAGTGACCGTAACTAAAGTATCTGATGCTGTTTAAAGAGATTTAGCTGTTCAAATGTCACCAAGTCTGGTTTGGAGACATTTGAAGTTGCTAATCATATTCATATTTTATAAAATTCCACAAATTTGGATATTCTGTTCTTTTTTAATTAATTTTTTTTTGTATTCACCATATTAACTTAACATCAAAAAGAATCTGTCACAGTTTTTGAGAGGATTTAATTAAAATGTGTAAATGATCATGTACAATATTTTTGTTATTTTAATTTTAATGATTTTAACTTTTTCTTTTCTTGACTTGCAGAAACTAATAAATGAATTACATAAATTTAATAAAGAAAATAATATAGAATTAAACTTGGACAAATTTAGAACTAAATCATGTATATTTGTTAAAATACATAATGCAATGTGTTTTTAATAATTATATATTTTAATAAAAACACTTGCAAAGTGTGCTGCAATTAATTTTATGAGTATTATCAATATATACAGTTAATGTAATTAGTAAAATTGACTTTTTTGTATCATTTACAAATTTTTGAGAATTTTTAAATTCAGAAGCAGACAATACTAAAAACAAAATATAAATTTATAGTTTAATGGAATGAGTTTAAATACATTTAATAATTTATTAAATATTATTTCAGCTATGAGTAATGAAAATGACATCATTTCTCATTTTTCATTGCAAGGCTCTTCGCCATTATTTTTATGGTAAGTTTATTTTAATTCATTTAATTTTACTTTAAAGCAAAAATTTTAGTCTTTTATTTATTTATAATTTTCAGTTTACTTTGGAAAATGTTACTTGAAAATGATCGCATCAGTCCCCTTGCTTACAAGTTAGTTCTCCTAATTTCCTGTACAAAATTTATATTTTGTTAAACTTGGAATTTTTTGTTTTCAATATTAACTTTAGAATGTTTTAAATATGAAAGCTAGATTATTTACTGTTAGTAAATAAGTGTGAACATTTAAAAATATTTTACCACAGAATTTTGGACCGTATTGGTGCAAGAGCTTTGTCGAGTCATCTTCGAACATTTGCAGACTTTTTAGTATTTGAATTTGCTAATTCTGTTGGTGGTCAACATGTCAACAAGGTATGAAAAATATTTAAATAAAAACATTTCTAATATAGTTTTAAAATTGAAAAAAAAAATAGTAATTTAATTTTAATTATTCTAGTGTATTGATGCTTTGAATGATTTAATTTGGAAATGCCATGTAATTACACTTGATAGATTAATATTGTGTCTGGTGAGTTTTAGATTTATTTCTAAAAAATTTTTCATTTAAGATAAAGTTTGAAATAAAAAACATTATTTTGAAACTGCATACCCTTAATTTTTCCCATTTCTTTCAGGCCCTTCGTAGCTTTGAAGGGAATGAAGCGCAAGTATGCTTTTTCATTATTCAGATGTTACTTGTGCGTCCAAATGAATTCAAAAATAGAGTTTATGAATTTGTAAGAGAGGTAATTAAAAAAATGACTTTGGTTTATAAGTTTATGCTTTTGTTATAATTATATATTTAACATTGGTTTCAGACAGTGGTAACAAACATTTAACTCTTTAAATTCTGAAAATTTATTCTTTCTCTGTATCTGGAAGTGAAATTACCCCTCAGACTATAAGGAGAATTTGTATAGTAAAACAGTCAAATGGCATTCTCTTTGGCTGATTTAATTTCAAACGTATTAACTTTTTAAAAGCGAAATTTGCTTAAAGCAAAACGATTTGCTGGATTATATTGGGCTATATTAATGCTGCTATTAATAATTGAATGCTAAGTAATTTGGCCTAGAGGTGGGCATTAAGATTCATTAGAATTGGTGTCTAACACCCACCTCTAGGCGAAATTAATTAGCATTCAATTATTAATAGCAGCATTGATACAGCCCAATATAATTTAACAATCCTTTGGCTTTAGACCAATGGTTCCCAATTAGTGGTAAGCATAACCCTGGGGGTATGTGAAATTGCATAAAGGCAATCTAAAATCGGTCGATTTAAAATTTAAATGCATGAGATGAAGCAATAAAAAAATAACGGGTGGACCATCAAAAATTCGGCAATTTACAACATGATGTCTTAATGCACAAATTTGTTTATTTATAACTAAGAATATTCTCGAAATTTTATAAAAAAAAAAAATGCATTTGCGACAATACCTACATGAAATTCTTACACAAGAAACAAAAATTGTACAATTAACACAATTTGTTTTCATGAAATTAATTTTGAAAATTTTTGTCGCTGTTGCGAATAACTTCACCGACCATCTTTCCATCTCTGACCAAGAGGAATTAATAGACATTTTATGCAACAGCAGACTCAAGAGTTGTTTTGCAGAGCAATCACTGAGTAATTTTTGAGCTGAACTAAAAGACATTTATCATGACCTAAAAGACATTTGTCACATTAAAATTAAATAACCTTATGTTATTTTCATTATTATTAGAATAGTATTTTAAAGGTAATAAATGTAAAAAAAACTTATTCTATTTATCACTAGCTGTCACAACCCACAGCTTAACCCGCATTATATCAAATTTTCTTGTGGGAGTAAGATATTTTCTCGCAGTAAAATGTAGCCTATGTCCATCTCCAACATATAAGCTATCTCTGTGCCAAATTTTATTAAAACCTGTTCAGCGGTTTAGATGTGAAAAGGTGACAGACAGACAGAATTACCTTCAGATTTATAATATTAGTATGGATTAATATGAATTTCTGCTATAAGGGGTA
>NW_019384572.1:120533-122361 GCF_000671375.1 Centruroides sculpturatus | reverse complement strand
GCTTCGCCCGCATTATATCGAATTTTCTCGTGGGAGTAAGATATTTTCTCGCAGTAAAATGTAGCCTATGTCCATCTCCAACATATAAGCTATCTCTGTGCCAAATTTTATTAAAACCTGTTCAGCAGTTTAGATGTGAAAAGGTGACAGACAGACAGAATTACCTTCAGATTTATAATATTAATATAGATTAATATGAATTTCTGCTATAAGAGGTACGCGAGTTTGAACTCTTTCTTGAAGTGGTACACAGGAAAAACTAATTGGGAACCACTGCTTTAGACTAATTATCAGGTTTTTAGGTGCTTGCTTTAAACTTAAAAAATTCAATTCTGNAATTTCTGACAACTTTTGAAAGACTGGCCCTGAGCAAAGTCAAAAGAATTATAAAAAATATTTTTAATATTAATTTATTGAAAGAGTATATGGTATGTCATAGGCTGAGAATTGAAAGTAGGATTATAAAATAAACTCAAAAAGAATTTATCTTGAATAGTGCCAACAGAAGTATAAAAGAAGGAAATTATAGTCTTTGTAGCAGCAATTTTCTTAATTACAGTTAATATAACACACTTAATTAATAAATTAATAATTGAGTTTATTTATTAAAAATCTTTTAACGAAGCAAGAATCTTTCTATTTAAAAAACAAATGCATTTTCTTAGTTAAAATTATCCATATAATCTGTGTTAAAACTAATCAATTATACTTGAGTTTTAATAAATAACTCAAGTATAATTGAAAGTATTTGTCCATTCCAATTTTTTTGCAGACATCATTGTTGTAACAGGACAGTGCTTAGTGATTCTGTTTGCTTTGTTGTTGTTGTTGTTGTTATTATTATTATTATTAATTTTTTCATTGTTAAGTAAAGAAAACTGTGTTGTTCCAATAATGGCAGGCAAAGCCTTGATTCAGTGCAAAGTTCTGATTATGGCTTCTAAATTTTGATGGTATTCAAGAAGAATATGACAGTGAAAGAGAAGACGAAAAGAAAAGAAAACTATGAACTAATTGTTTTTGTAGTAAAATAGTGAACTGTTTTGAAATAGCTATAAAATATTAAAAGCAAGATGAATGCACTGCTGTACAGTTTTTTAAACTGGGAAGCTTTTTAGACTTAGCAACTTGGAAATGAGTTTATCTGTTAAACAGAATTGTTAAATTTTTTCAAATAGTGTTGTAAAAGTGTTAATTTATAATTACATGCTTTAATTTTGTTTTATCTATTTTATAAATACTTCTATATTAAAAATCACTATTTAATAATGTTTTTCAAAAGATAAGAATAGATAAGAATGTTTTTCTCATTCCAATTCTCTAAATTAGCTTAGACAATCAGCATTCTACTACAGTAATACCTCGACTTACACTACCCTGACTTATGTGAACCTGGAGTTATGCGATTTTCAAATCTCGTCGATTCGTCTTTTGTTTGAGCGCCACGCAACCCTTGGTTACTCACTCCTTCCCACTATTGTTCAGCTTACATGTTCGGACGTGTAGCGCAGAATTGACACATAGCTACAATTTATTTTGTGTTATTTATTTCTGTGTTTGTTATATCTATGGAGACTTGAGAGACTTTACTATGTCATCCAAACGAAGTAGAACTAATTCTTCTGCATCAAACAAGAAAAGAAAAACTTTATCTTTGGAATGTAAAGTTAACATTGAGTATGTTTGTAAAGTCGAACGAGTTAAGCGAGAATGAAGTCATCGTTATTCCTATTTCGTTAGACTTTTTGAACGATTTGTTACTAACGCGTTTAACTCGTTTGACTTTACGAACGTACCCATTATTAAAGACTTCGATACAAAAATGAAA
>NW_019384572.1:92577-118668 GCF_000671375.1 Centruroides sculpturatus | reverse complement strand
AAAATATTATCTTTTTCAAACCTTTTTATTTCCAATAAAAATAATAATATTTATTTGCTTGACAAATGTTTTCGTATCTCTATTGAGAACTGCTTCAGGTTTGATAATGTTCTAATATTTTTGAAAGAGATAGTTATAAATTCCAGTACTTAATAGTGAATATTTTGGTAAGAAAATATTTGAACTAATTATTGTAGCCCATTATTATTATTAAAAATTTTCTTTTTAATTGTTAATGTCAATTGAATCCATTTTGATGTCTGCTTAAAATTAATATTTAGTTTTCACTGTCTCACTTTATTGATTAAATTTTGATATTTATAATTTTATTCACTACTGTGTAGTAATTTTTATTTTTTGTCAAACAGTTAATGTGATAATGAAATACTTATAATATTATATACTGAAAGATAAATTTAGTGTGACATACGTGATTGTCAATAAACTAAGATTGGTTACTATAAGTAGTTAAATAAAAATATTTAAATATTACATGCTTTTATTTATTTAAAGACTAGAATAGATGAAGATGTTATATTAAAAATCAAAGTTATGAGTAAATTGATGTTCAAGTTTTATGGAGTAGCTGTATCCATGAAATGGAGGGCTGCAGAGTATTACAGTGTTCTTTAATTTCTGAGATCTTTGTTGGTGGTATGTGAGAAATGGGTACATTACAACTTCATCTATGCAGGACAGTCAGGTTTTGAATGATGTGACATAAAGCCCTCATTTTATAATTACTTTTATCAAAGTATTTAAGATGTTATTTCCTCTACTAAACATAATGTTAAATATTGTTAATTATTACAATATCTTTTTTATTACAACAATTATATTACATGTAAAAAAGTAAGTTTATTGTTAGTAAGACAAATGTGAGAGACTAGATGAGATGGAAATTTTTATTACCTGCAACAAAATATATCAAATTTGTTTAAATTAATTCTTAAATTTCACATATTCTGTAAAGAAAATTTTCCCAACACAAAAAACTGGAAGGATGTGATTGCATCTTTTCCCGGATATACTTCCTTTCCCAAGGTGACACATCTTCCGAATGTATGTGTCACCAGGAACTTTCATCCAAAATTCACCTATTGGTCAAAAACTTAATTTGCATTTTTCACCTGATGCTTGCCCTCTGGTGTTTAAAAACAAAACTATTCTATCTGGGTCATTTGATTCATTCTTGTGTATTATCAGCAGTAAAGATGAATAGTAATAGAAAAAGCAAAGCTTTCTGTTGCATTCCAAATTGCAATTTCAAAGCTTTACGGGAGTTTGATATAAGTTTTCGTCTATTCCCACACAAAAACAGATGATTATTTGGAAATCAGTCGGTTATATTTATGAGCTTCTCAAAATTCTGAAAGAGTGGATTAGACTGTTAAATTGGCAGTTTCCTGATTGTCCAGCTTTACATGAACAAGTCATGCTGTCAATTTTAAAACATATTTTCTTAAAGTTTAAAATGCCAGTAATTTTGTGTGGGACACAGGGTTGGATTTAAGCATTTTGAAGTCCTAAGCTGAACTCTGAAAGGCCCATTACCAACACTTCACAATTTTAGAAGTCAATCATAAAAGGAAAAGAATTAAATCAGACTATGACTCTGATTTAATACAGATATTGGAAGAAAAAAGATGTTGAGGTTTCACTAGTCTTTTGTTTTATAGTTGAATTTAATTAAATTTTTATACCCATTTCATTAAAAATCTTTTTTTTAAATTGGTTTTATCAATTATTTTTAAAAAGATCTTATGTTAATTCTTAGAAAAAAAAATTAATGAAATACTACACAAAATAAAATGTAAAGTATATTTTGTTGGTTTGTAAAAAAAATGTTTATTACAAAATTTGACTTCAATTTCTTATTTGTACAAATGTTTGAGGCCCTAAGCAACAACTTACATAGCTTTTTACTTGTAAATCCAGCCCTGATGGGACAATTTCAAAGCTGATGTTTTTTAACACAAAGGGCACCAATATGTATAGAATGATCTTGCTCATTTCTTTCAATACCACATAATGACATGCCCTGCTAGCAATAATTGTTCTCCTTCTATAAAATTTCTTGATAAACAGCTACAATCAGCATATATCATTACATTGCACAGTGATATATGAATAATTTTACATTTTTAGTTACAAGCAACCCAGATAAAGTAGCCATTTTGTAAAAATGCAGCACTCTCTATAGTTTATGAAAAACGCAAATATTGCCAAAAAAAGTAATTGAAATCAAGGGGGAGGATCCCTGAAATAAAAGATGGACATGGGAACCAACACAGAGAGTTGGCCAACCTCCTTCTTTCTGTGTGAGTGTTCCATCGCTGATCCTTTTGACTACCTTTCACCATAGACACTCTAGAAACAAACATTTGATTGTGAACTATATTATCAAGCAGCCTAACTCTACCCAACCAGGAAACCTCTCCACCCTGTCATCAGGATGTTTTGCGATTTCAAGAATTCAATCAAGCTGATTTGACCGATCAAGGTATTTAACCTCACATGAAAGAATGTCAGCTCTCTCTTCGGCTAACTTAGTATAAAGTAACAAAAAATGTTATGCTTTAAAGCTTCTGTTTTGCTACTGAAGCTTTATTCATTTTAAGATGCTAGAACGCTAGAACGTTATCTTATGTATACGTGGAAATTTAATTATATACAAAAATAAATGGGTATTTTTAAGTTGTAGTGTGCACTTCTTTTGGCCGCATTGTCTCTCAGGACATCCAACTCTTGAATCTGACCACTCATACACATGACCGCTCACTTGAGAACGGATGAATTGCCATTGCCGATCCTGACATAGGCATCACTAGTCTGGTGTTGATCGAGGTATTTAACCTCACATGAAAGAATGTAAGCTCTCTCTCTCTCTCTCTCTCTCTCTCTCTTGTTTGTGTGACCCTTTGGTTACACAAATAAATATTAGATATGGTGATATGATCATGTAAAATAGGTTTAATATTCTGTTACTGTAATTTTAAATATATGCTCNAAGCAGATTCTTTCCTGTTAACTGACTTTGATCTTTGAAGTGGTGGTCGACCTCGTTTCACCGGCGAACGTTGCATATTAATTATATTATTCGACTAACCAACACTGATAATAATATTGCACAACACAAAATCATAAAAATTAACTAGTTTTAATCTGTAGAATAAGTTCTTTGTCTGTTTTTGAGGTGAACAGAAAAATACGCCAACAGCCTCCAACACAAATAAATATTAGATATGGTGATATGATCATGTAAAATAGGTTTAATATTCTGTTACTGTAATTTTAAATATATGCTCGTAAATAAAATTAGAAGTGTTTAATAACATATACATTAATGTCTAAAAAAGTAAGCATAATTGTCTAACCTATAGAGCAAAACCTAACCAAAATAAACAGCAAAAAAATTAATATGGTTATTTCTAGACAATAAAAATTTCCATGATGTAGACAAATGTTCCATTAAAAAGCACAAGTTTACAAAATATGCAGACTCCATAAATACAGTAATACTGTAGTACAGTGGGCGATTGGTTAACGAACAGTTCAGATTGCAAACAAATTGGATAACGAACACTTTCACAGAAGATATTTATGTTTGGACAACGAACACCACTCAGAATAAACAGAAAAAGAAGCAATGTAAAATAATGAATACCGATTGGTTTTCCCTTGTCTCCAGGTAACAATTCGAAACCTTTCGGAGTGCGAGAGACATCAACATTGACGCTGAATCCAGTACCGATCGGATAGTGTTTCCCTGAACTTTGAAACTCTCCATTGTAATTCCAGCTTTTTGTTTACTTTTCTGACAAATAATTTTTTTTAGCCTTTGCGAGAGTGTCGGGCACTCCATAAGTTTTGTGTCATTTTTATTTTCTAAAGGTGAGAGTTCCTATCACTGTCCTATCAGATATTCATTAACGTTTTAACACCAAAATTTCGAATTACATTCGGGCCTCACATTTACATAATTCTTTTGTGCACTAGTTGATTTCTGTTCTCTGAATTTTTTTAGTGCTTTTTTGAACATTTTATTTAAAAAAGAAATTGATAATATTACGGAGCCTAAAAAGAGTGGAGTGTCAAGAATCGTGCTCACCGTAGAAACCAAGCAAGAGATAAAAGCCAAAGTAGAGAGTGGGCAGAAGATGCCTGATGTTGCTAGGCAGTATGGCTTGAACAGGTCTACAGTAGGCACAATCTTAGCTAAGAAAGATATAATCAAGAAGACTCGAACAGCTAAAGGAGTAACGAAAATCACATTTGAAAAACAAAGATGTGCCATCTATGAAAAATGGAGAGATTGCTTTTAATTTGGATAAAAGAAAGGAAAATGAAAAAAGGTGCAACTAGTGTGACTATCATTCAAGAGAAAGCTAGAGAAATTTTGGAAAGAAACTCCACATTTGTCACACAAGGAAATAGAATTCAAAGCTACCACTGGATGGTTTGCAAAGTTTAGAAGGAGATCTGGCATTAAACATGTGGTAATTTGCGGTGAGTCTGCTAGTGCAGATGAAGGAGCTGAGAAGTTCTGTCTCAAATTTGAAGAATTCATTAAAAAAGATGGATATTGTTCACAACAAATTTTCAATTGTGATGAAACTGGTTTATTTTGGAAGTGCAAGCCGAACCGTACCTACATCACGAAAGACGAAAGAAATATTCCTGGGCATAAACCCATGAAAGACTGATTGACATTACTTGTGGAAGCTAATGCTAGTGGTGATATGAAGCTTATCCTGCTTCTTGTCTATTACCCTGAGAACCTAGAGCATTCAAAAAATTCCATAATTAAAGAAAGACTGCCAGTGATATGGGATGGGTTACGCAGGCTCTTTACAAAGAATGGCTAGCTGTTTGAAGTTTGTGCTCCAAGTATCAAGGATTACCTCCAGACCAATGAATTGCCATTGAAAGCACTGTTGCTATTTGATAATGCACTAGGACACCCAAAAGACCTTGAAGATAATTTGCTGGAAGACTTTCCCTGGCTGACAGTTCAGTTTCTGCCTCCCAATACCACTTCGTTGATTCAACCAATGGATCAAGAGGTTATTGCGGGTTTCAAGAAATTGTACATTTGATCACTGTTTCATTGGTGTTTTGAAGCCTGCCAGTTCTCCTCAATGATGACATTAAAAACATTTTGGAAAGAAAAATTTGATATTCTTGAAGCTATATGGCTCATTCAAAAAGCTTGGTCAGAAGTCACTCAATGACAGTTGAATTCTGCTTGGTGAAAGCTGTATCCCCCCTGCATTCAGGAAGACTGAAATAATGTCTCTGAAATTATGGATGAAATTGTGACAACTGCTAGAGATCTGGAATTGGAGGTGAATGAGGATGACATTGAAGAGCTCATAATGGAAACTGAAACTGGTCTGACAACAGAAGAACTCCAAGAACTCTTGAATGAAGAACACTAAGAAACTCAGCAAGATGTGTTTTCTTCTGAAAAAGAGGACGACAAAAGAGGATCAATGCCAACATCTGCTATTAAAGATGTTTTGAAGAAGTGGGAGGATGTCAGAACAATGGTCTTAGAATGGCATCCAAACCAGGTTGAGCTTAACAGGCTTGGGGATCTCTACGACGATAATGCTATTAATTACTTCCGAAAAATCTCGAAGAGAGGAAAGCAATTGACATTGGACAGATTCTTTAATGTCCTGCAAACAGAAAAACAACGTGACTGATAAAAATGCAAGACTGTGTAACAAGTATATGTTTTATTATTATTACATATAAATAAACATAGCAAGAANGAGGAAAGCAATTGACATTGGACAGATTCTTTAATGTCCTGCAAACAGAAAAACAACGTGACTGATAAAAATGCAAGACTGTGTAACAAGTATATGTTTTATTATTATTACATATAAATAAACATAGTAAGAAAGTATATAATTTTTTATTTATTTTTTGGGGTCTCCAGAATAAATTAATCAAATTCCCATAAAAAGCCATGGTAAGTCAATAATCGGTTAACTAACAATTTGGATAGCAAACACAGTCTTGGAAAGGATTATGTTCCTTAACCAATCACCCTTTGTATTTAAAATTATTTTAAGTTTATATTTTATGAAGTTGATTTATATTCTAATTTATTCATGATTTGGAGGGTTTGATCCACAGAGGTTACAGGGACTTAAGCTCTCCCTATTGACACAAAAATTAAAATTTATTTGTTTGAATTTAAATACATCTTTAAAAACAAATATGATATATCAGACCATCCACAGTGCAATTCTCTTGCACATATAATTATTCAAAAATTTTAAAGTTTTGAGTAAGTTCTTTTAGGTTTGCCATCGATTGTTGTTTAAGATCTATTTTGAGTTCTTTTGNATTACATGTAAATAAACATAGTAAGAAAGTATATAATTTTTTATTTATTTTTTGGGGTCTCCAGAATAAATTAATCAAATTCCCATAAAAAGCCATGGTAAGTCAATAATCGGTTAACTAACAATTTGGATAGCAAACACAGTCTTGGAAAGGATTATGTTCCTTAACCAATCACCCTTTGTATTTAAAATTATTTTAAGTTTATATTTTATGAAGTTGATTTATATTCTAATTTATTCATGATTTGGAGGGTTTGATCCACAGAGGTTACAGGGACTTAAGCTCTCCCTATTGACACAAAAATTAAAATTTATTTGTTTGAATTTAAATACATCTTTAAAAACAAATATGATATATCAGACCATCCACAGTGCAATTCTCTTGCACATATAATTATTCAAAAATTTTAAAGTTTTGAGTAAGTTCTTTTAGGTTTGCCATCGATTGTTGTTTAAGATCTATTTTGAGTTCTTTTGTTATTTATATATATTTATGTAAAAATATTTGTATGCTTGAAATGAGAAATTTTAAAATACATCAAAGTATAGATTTACATGTTATAGTAGCAATTAGTTTAACAAAATTTACTGTTCTATGTGACCATTGAGTTATTGATAGTCACGTACTCACTTCTCATTCTCACATTATATCTGTTCAGATCTTTATTTGAAAACTTTCCAGAAATTGTTTCTCATGTCTATTTTCTTAATTGGGCTGCAATTTGAAAAAAATCATACTTATAAATTCCCACTGTCATCCATCTGTCTTTCCTTAATCACGCGAACGGAGTTAGATAGATGAAAGTCAAGACTGGATATGGAAAGCTTAGGGGCACAAGGCTCCAATTAACTATATACAAACTTCTGGTCTAGATTGGAAGTTATGTTAATTCAATTGAAATATTTTCCCCCAAAGGGAGTTAAATGACCAGCATCACTCTATTGCTAGTTGCTGAATAATATTGAATATGTTGATTGATAAAAAATGAATATAATGAATTACTCAATACAAGGAAATCAATTACAAGGAAGTTTCAAAATTTCTAAAACACTTTGATTTTATATTTTATTTGATTATTTGCTAATTTGCAAAAAATTTTCTTAAATAATTATTATCCATAGTATGATAATAGTAATGAATTCTTTATTATTTACACCAATAAGTAAATAATTTTCAAATTGGCTGAAAATTAATTTATACAGATTATAATATTTATTAAAAAGATAAAAATAAAGAAATTGGGATAATATCAAAATTTTCTTAACAGTTAAGTGTTTTAATGTGAAGATGAATATATTGTCAATGTATTGCATTGTTGCTGACCATGTTCAAAAATAGTTACTATTATAAAAACAATTATTAATTTGTATTTTTAATGTTTTCATTATTAATGATTACATATTGTGACATTATTCAAACTGTTTTATTGCTCTTATTTTGATTCATTCCTACTAAGAGAATAACTTCCAAAATTTATAAAACATGAACATAATCTTATGTCTAGTATACAGGGTGATCAGAAAATGTCTGGCCAAAATTTAAAGGGGGTTAGAGGGGATGAATATAAAAGGATTCGCAGTACAATGCTTGTCCAGAAACACCACGTGAAGATGGTAGAGGGTGCTGTGTAGGGCAGTTGAAACAAGCCGGCAATGTGGGAAGCTGTCATTCCCCACTGTGATTACATACAGCATGCAGCACTTCACGAATGCTGAACTAGCAGATATCCATCTGACATATGGAGCTACAAATGGAAATGGGAGAGCTGTGCAAAGGTTGGGCTTGTTACATTTGTTTGTGCCTCTTTCCTTTTACCTTTCCACTTTCTTTACTCTCCAGGAATTTCACACGGCGTTTCCGGACAAGCATTGTATTGCAAATCCTTTTATATTTGTCCCTCTAACCCCCTTTAAATTTTGGCCAGACATTTTCCGATCACTCTGTATATTCAGAGTATAATCTGATCTTATTGATAATTTGTTCTTTTACGATTTTACAATTACAATCAATCATCCATATTTTCTGAACAGTATATATAATTTCAGTATAGGGGTACCTCAGGATACGAAATTAATCCGTTCCAAAACTGAGATTGTATCATGAAAATGTTGTAAGGTGAATCATTTTTCCCCATAAGATTACATGTAAAACCAAATAATTTGTTCCAACAGGAAAACACATTCAAATTAAAGCTAAGTAGTACATTAAAAAAAAATGACTATAGTAAGGAAAACACTGAAACACATTTTGTAGTTGTAAATGTATAAATAACCATAATAGAATAATAATTGATTAAAAAAAATGTAGTTTTATTTGCACTTTACTTTTTGAGGATAGACAACAGTGGAATTGTAAACTGGTGGTGTGGAGGAGAGGGAGAAGGGAAATGATAGTAAAACTTAACTTACATAACATAATGTAACAATAACTTAAAAATAACTTTACACTAATTTTTTTATTTTTTCTGTTTTATATATATATTTTAAATTTTTATTCACTGCTTTTTGCTTTCTTTCCTTTACTTCCACCAGCACTTTCATTAGATAGAGGTCGCTTGCTAAAATATCTATCCAAAGAGGTTTGGCTTTGCCTACTTTTTAAAATGTTTCTAAAATGACTTAGGCAAATGTCATTACTCCGAGCAGCAATACGGCCAGTGTGAACCTTTTCGCGATGTTTCTTTTCAATAAAACCAGTCACTTTCTGATAATACCTCGAGATTTCCTTTATCGAGCAAGATCCTTCCACGATGAAGCAAACACGCGGACAGACTAATAAACAGAAGTGAATAAAAAATGTCATTGCAAACTAATGTAACGTTGTATGGTGAGATTTTGTTCGTACTGTGGAGCAAAATTATGTTCGAATTTCATGTCATATCTTGAAAATTTCGTATGCTGAGGCATTTGTATCCTGAGGTACCACTGTATATGATTTATATTTAATAAGAATTTGAGAAGAAAGTATTGACGTCTTTAATTGATTTTATGAACATTAGTGTAATTTAAATAAATAGAAATGAAAAAAATAGTAATAATTTTAAAATAATTTTATTTTTACAGAATTCTCCAGAACATTGGCGCCAATCTAATTGGCATGAGAAGCATTTAGTATTTCATAGAGTAGGTATATGTTTACATCTTTCTATTAGATTCTTTTCATTTAATTAACTTTAATTTTATAAATTGTTTTAATAATTTCAGAAATATCCTGAGAAGTTTTATTTTGAAGGATTACAGGATCTGAGTGCACAGAGCAGTCAACACACTTATCTTCCTGTTTATTTTGGAAATGTCTGTCTTCGTTTCTTACCTGTAAGTTATTTTCACTACATATGTATTTTGTCTAATGTAATGCGAATTGTTACTCTTAAAAATAAGAAAAATTTAATTATTAAATAATGTTAACTTGAGGCAACTAATTTGTCTCAACTTTGCTATTTTCTATTTATTGCTTGATTTTTCTTATAGCTGCATTTTTGTCATAAAATTAATTAATTTTTTTAATTGAATGCAAATAATTATGATTATTTGATTTATAAATCAACATATTGTATATGCTGATGTCATAAGTTAACTTGTTAGCTTGAAAAATTATTCAAAACTGAATATCAGTTTCTTATGGTGGGTGTAAATTTGAACTTTTACTGTTCTGTGATAAACAAATTGGAACAGCACTTCTAACAATTGTTTTTATGCTTGCAGTAACTATATCAAGCAGGCCACCACAAATATTTTCAATTTAAACTCATATTTGGTGAACTTAACATAGAGCAGGGATGTCCAACCTTTTTGTTTCTCTGGGCCACATTGGAAGAAGTCATGGAGTTTTGGGCCACAAGTATATTGTAGCCCAATCCTTAAATTTACAAGTATATTTAAGGATTAACATGTCTAGATTATAGTAATAAATATTAAAACTTTATCACGAAAAAGGTTTAAAGTAGACTTTACCATTGGCTATTTGTTTGTTACTGATGCAAATAGCACAGCATAAGCAAGAGGAGCATTATAGGATTTTGTTATCTCTCTCTCCGATATACTATATGAAGCAAATTTGCTGTGTTTATTGCTATACCTGGTATACAGTATTTTTTGTTGTTGCTTGGTATTCTGCATTCTTGTTTGGAATGTGAATTGAATTATGAGCTATATAAATTACATATCAAAATAACTAACGTATCTTTCAATGTGTGATAAAATTAGTGTAGGCTTATTAAATGCTTTTGTAATAGGCTACTATACTTTAGCAAACTTAAAATA
Source organism: Centruroides sculpturatus (assembly GCF_000671375.1). Lineage (NCBI taxonomy): Eukaryota > Metazoa > Arthropoda > Arachnida > Scorpiones > Buthidae > Centruroides > Centruroides sculpturatus. The sequence goes on along the minus strand of NW_019384572.1, from coordinate 108,043 downwards.
TTATAGAAATAATTCTATATTTTATGAACATTAGTGTAATTTAAATAAATAGAAATGAAAAAAATAGTAATAATTTTAAAATAATTTTATTTTTACAGAATTCTCCAGAACATTGGCGCCAATCTAATTGGCATGAGAAGCATTTAGTATTTCATAGAGTAGGTATATGTTTACATCTTTCTATTAGATTCTTTTCATTTAATTAACTTTAATTTTATAAATTGTTTTAATAATTTCAGAAATATCCTGAGAAGTTTTATTTTGAAGGATTACAGGATCTGAGTGCACAGAGCAGTCAACACACTTATCTTCCTGTTTATTTTGGAAATGTCTGTCTTCGTTTCTTACCTGTAAGTTATTTTCACTACATATGTATTTTGTCTAATGTAATGCGAATTGTTACTCTTAAAAATAAGAAAAATTTAATTATTAAATAATGTTAACTTGAGGCAACTAATTTGTCTCAACTTTGCTATTTTCTATTTATTGCTTGATTATTCTTATAGCTGCATTTTTGTCATAAAATTAATTAATTTTTTTAATTGAATGCAAATAATTATGATTATTTGATTTATAAATCAACATATTGTATATGCTGATGTCATAAGTTAACTTGTTAGCTTGAAAAATTCTTCAAAACTGAATATCAGTTTCTTATGGTGGGTGTAAATTTGAACTTTTACTGTTCTGTGATAAACAAATTGGAACAGCACTTCTAACAATTGTTTTTATGCTTGCAGTAACTATATCAAGCAGGCCACCACAAATATTTTCAATTTAAACTCATATTTGGTGAACTTAACATAGAGCAGGGATGTCCAACCTTTTTGTTTCTCTGGGCCACATTGGAAGAAGTCATGGAGTTTTGGGCCACAAGTATATTGTAGCCCAATCCTTAAATTTACAAGTATATTTAAGGATTAACATGTCTAGATTATAGTAATAAATATTAAAACTTTATCACGAAAAAGGTTTAAAGTAGACTTTACCATTGGCTATTTGTTTGTTACTGATGCAAATAGCACAGCATAAGCAAGAGGAGCATTATAGGATTTTGTTATCTCTCTCTCCGATATACTATATGAAGCAAATTTGCTGTGTTTATTGCTATACCTGGTATACAGTATTTTTTGTTGTTGCTTGGTATTCTGCATTCTTGTTTGGAATGTGAATTGAATTATGAGCTATATAAATTACATATCAAAATAACTAACGTATCTTTCAATGTGTGATAAAATTAGTGTAGGCTTATTAAATGCTTTTGTAATAGGCTACTATACTTTAGCAAACTTAAAATATTATAGAAATAATTCTATATTTTATGAACATTACACATTAAATAACTGTAATATAGATAAAGAAAATATAAAAATTCTACAAGAGGAAAAGAACACATACAATAGAAAATTTAAAGAAAGTATTTGAAATACTAAACAATAATAATAGTATAAATAAAAACCTTAGTATAAAAATAAATGAAAATTGACTTCAAATATTGTAAAATGGTAAAAATATTTATATTAGAAAATCACGTTAATAATTATATAATTCAAAAGAAAATATGTGTAAATATAAGAAAACAGAAAATACGCTATTAATTGTAAACATATTTAAATTAGTTAGATNGTATCTATGTCCTTCTCCACACTGGCTACATGTGGGAGTCTCTTGCTTACAATCCCGGGCAAAATGCCCCATTCTACAGCAGTTAAAACATTGCACAATAGGAACAAAATCTTCTACTGGACACCTCACCCACTGCAAATTTAACTTTCCTAACTTTAACAATTTAATTCTATTTTGAGGGCTGACGTCCACCACCCAACTAGATGTGGACCTGTTTCTGTTTCCAAGAGGGAATCTTACCAAGAAACCCTTTTCAAATTCCTCAAGTCCAGTATTATTGTCCTGCAATATTTCATTTTGTTGGTACACAAACTTTGAAATCTCACCTTTCTCTACATCCTTAGGTACTGAGTGAATGATTACTTTTGGTGTGCGTTTTTTAGGCTCACGAGCAGTCATTCCAGGAATTTCGACCACTGCCTTTTGTAACTTTAACTTATCACTTGCCTTTTCAACTTCAATGGCAATAGCCCCATTTCGTAATTTTCTGAGTCCTCTAACTCCAATCTTCAAGGCCTGAGGATTAATTTTTTCTTTTATTGTCATCTTAGTTTTTTCAGCATCACTGTCTCCTTCTGTAGGCTGCACAATAACCACTTCCCTTGGCTCCACCGCCCTCTTATTAACCAAGGGGGGACTGGCGACCACTTGCGCAAAAGATCTTCCTCCTCTTCTTTCTTCTGCAACCTTCAGTTCTTCCAAATTCTTCTGTATGCTGGACACCATCTTCTTTAGTTCTTCACTTTCAGTTAAAAGTTCTATAATTGTTTCAACTCTCCTTAATATCTGGGGAATATGATCCCTTGTCCCAATTTTGGAATGGGCATTAGCCACAAGATACTCATGCAGTTCATCTTGAACCTTTTTGGCGGCAATGACCTTATTGCCGTGCGATCCATCCTGCCGACTTGGCAGAGACGGAGTTGATGCCTGTGTCTCTTCCACAAGCCCCTCTTCTCCCCCTGTCCGGGTGGGAACCGCAAAGTGTGGTGGCTTACCTGCCATCGCACACAACAAATAGCCTTGAAAAAGGCTTTTAACAAGTCGCAACTACCTTTGGCTTCTCTAAAAGGTACTAACAGGCCGCACCGCGTGGAGGTAGGTAGTCACTTTCCCAAGAGCTCAATGATAAGGCACGAAAGATCACAGAGAAAACGCTCCGGAATATTCGCAAATAAACGCAATCGGAAAACTCACAATGGGACCAGCGGCCCTTGCCTAGATACAGTTGACCCCCTATAACACTGTTGATAATTCTGTTTTATATTAATTCTATGTTGTACGAGTCACTTAGATTTTACAAATACGTGAGCCATTCATAGCCCAGCACATGTATTTGTAAAATCTAAGTGACTCGTACAACATGGAATTCATATAAAACAGAATAATCAATGGTGTTATAGGGGGTCAACTGTATTGTATAAATTTGGTGATTTTTCCAATCCTCCAATAACAAAGAAAGACTGGTTTGAGATTAATAAATGATATAAAAAGTAAGCTTTACAAATTTGAAACAGTGTCTTTCTGTTTTCTTTATTTCTTCAGCACGATGAAGTGCATTAATTAGACACAAGGTGATTTTTTCCCATTCTTTATTTATTTATTGGTCAATACGTGTTCTGGGTCTCTGGTATCCCTCTTCAGCCAACTTTTTATTCTGTTGTTTATAGTTTCAAATATATGAGTTAATTTATATAATATTAAAACATATTTTCTTATAAAGGGTGCATGCATGGCTATTGGCTTTTTCCTCTTTTTCATTCAACTTTTTATGGTTTGTAGGATATTTAAAAGTTTGATGAAGAAATACAGTTAAAGAACAAAATTGTAAGAGTGCATGCATGATCAATTTCCTTTAAAAAATCCTTTTTTTAGAAAAAGTGTATTTTAGCAATATACAAACTTTTAAATATCCTACAAACCATAAAAAGTTGAATGAAGAAGAGGAAAAAGCCGATAACCATGCATGCACCCCCTTTATAAGAAAATATGTTTTAATATTATATAAATTAACTGATATATTTGAAACTATAAACAACAGAATAAAAAGTTGACTGAAGAGACCCAGAACACGTATTGACCAATGAATAAATAAAGAATGGGAAAAAATTACCTTGTGTCTAATTAACGCACTTCATCGTGCTGAAGAAGCAAAGAAAAAGTAAGGTTAAAACTGTAGAACAAAACTGTAAGCATGCATGCATAACTTTGTTTTTTAAAAAAACGTATTTTAATGTTATTGTGACTGGAAGGTCGGCACTTCTTTGATGCCTCATCAGGACTGATACTATTGTGTCTTGTTTTACATGGAAGCTGCGGTGGTGAGTTTTTTTTTGGGTTAAAAGTTGGTCATGTGAGCGGCCATGTATGCGAGCAATCTGATTTTGGATGAAGTACGTAGAGACAGCAAGACGGAAGTAGCGCACTCAGACTCTTGGGTTAATAACAAATAACCATTTATTAATAATCACAAAAAAAAGGTTACAGGATACATATATTGTAATATTAGATTAACTGAACTATCTAATGGAGGTGGTTGCATGAGAGAAAGTACAATAAATCACACGTTGTCATAGATACCTGGGGTTTTATGAGATCCTCAAAAAACAGGTGAAGGTCTGTTTCTTGGTATCTCTTGGAGGTGGTTGGTACAATAGAAATGTTCCAGATGCAGGGACGTACTCCTGTTGGTATCAATGTTATTCCATATTGGATGATGATGGTATTTTGTATTTGGAGATGATGGTATTCCGTCGAAGGAGACACAGAGTTCTATGTTGGTAGAGGAATGGGCAACAACCAACATCATCAATTCTGATACATAAACAGTAGTGCCTGGCCAAGAGGTCAATGGATAATGGGAAAGCATTGTTTTTGCCATTGAGAAAGTGTAAATTGAGATGTTCTTGGGTAGTAAAGGATAGTCAACAAAGTTAGTTGTCAAAATAGGTATGATGAATATGGAAAAATATTTTCATTAAAGTTTGGGTTCTCACATTATACAAGTTATTTATTATACTTAAAACTATAAAAAGGAATTAAAAGGTATGTCTCTTGCTAAATAATTATATAAATCTAATATTGTATTGTAACTGAATATATTTTGTAATAGCTGACTGAAGAGCTGACCAAAATGCATATCAGTGAATAAATAAAGAATGTAATAAATGCCTTTTGTCCTATCAATTGCACTCCATTGTGCTAAATAAATAAAGCAAATAAGAAGACACAGTTACAAATTTAGCAATTTAATTTTAGTTTTTATTTTTATCTTTGTTGGTTTGTTGTTTGTTATTTGGGGGCCAACTATCATTGTCATTGTGACATTGCTGTATCTTTTTTGTAAATACAGTCGACCCCCCCCCTATAACACGGTAGATACGTTTTGTTCTTTATGAATCCATTTTGTACGAGTCCTTGCCAATCACAGCCCGGCACGTATGCATTTTATTGACTACGGCTGTTTGAAAGGTTTTCTTCCATAAAATTAATTGATTCCTAGACTAATTCAACTCAACATTTCCAAAATACGTATATTTTCTTGAGAATAATCCGTATAAACTATACTATAAACCAGGGGTGTCCAGCCCGCGGGCCGCATGCGGCCCAAGGGAAGTTTGAATGTGGCCCAATAAACGTGTACACAAAACCGACCAGTTTTTTAATTATTTATTTATTTCAATGGCATAAACTCAAAAAAGAAGTTTCACAAAGCCGTAAACCTTTATACATATTTTATTTTTGAGTGGAAAAGAAATACAGTAGAGCCTCGATTATCTGACCCCCGATTAACCGCCACCTCGGCTAACCGACCGCCCTAGTTGGCAAATTTCAAATGTCCACTAGTGATGTGGCGCTACAATATTTGGCTATGTCTGGCTACTTTAATATTATTTTTACGTGTTTTAGCTGGCAACACTCATTCGACCATGAAAGGAAGCCAGTATTTAAACGAGGCTTACTTTTCTAATTTTTAACGATACAATAGCGATGATTATTATTTTAAAAAAATTTGTTAGGCTTAACATCGATGAAAATTCAACGCGAAGTAGGTTAATAGCGATATACTAATATACTAATTACATGGGATATAATAAAATACTACACTAATAATGGATTTTTTCATACTTTTCGGTTATCCGACTTTTCAATTATCCGACCAACCCCAGTCCCCAATTGGGTCGGATAATCGAGGCTCTACTGTATTTTCAAATACTTAGAAATGTGTGAATGAGGAAGTATATTAAATAAAGCTGGAATTGGCTCTCAAAGGAGTTTAGACTCAAATTCGGGGAAAGGAGAAAAAGACGTAAAGATAAAAAGTAATGAGAAAGGTTAAATAGATCTCCTGTTATGCAATATGGACCCTTAATTTTCCAACCTTCCTCATTTCTTTATCTTTTGTCCTCTTTCTCCTTTCCCCGCATTTGGGTCTATAATTCTTTGAGTCTCAACTCCAGCTTTATTTAGTATTCCTTCCAGCATTGCAAGATTCGGCTACTTTGTGCCAAATTTGGCTATCCTTTTATTAGTTTGATGTAAAAAATATCAGTTGGCACATTGGCTACTTTTTGGGCTACATATTATTTATAAATATATTAGTCGAATAAAAATGCACTTTAAAATGGTGTTTCGTCGGTTTTTATTAATTAGAGACCCAAATAAAACAAATATTTGTGTTTTTCAAATAAATTTTTGTTTGTCTCCTTTATAATAAATGAATTTATCTATTTCTAAGTAAAAATTGAAAGTGTCTGTAAAAGTAATTTTTAAAAATATTCTTTTTTGTGGTAAACTGTTAATACTTATTACTATAATCTAGACATGTTAATACTTAAATATACTTGTATATTTACGGATTGGGTCAAAATATACTTTGGCCCAAAACTCCATGACTTCTTCCAATGTGGCCCAGAGAAACAAAAAGGTTGGACACCCCTACTATCAACAAAAAATTGTAGGATTACTTACCAAGTGTGCACTGTTTGACGTCGCCATTGCTTAAGCTTGTTTTTGTCGTGGAGCAGCGCACCAAACGGCGGCCGCGATTTCTGATAAGTTATTTTTCTCCGAAAACTTCGTTGAACTTTTGAGACATCATAAATATAAATAATTTTTATGGCCTTTGAATAAGAAATGTTTCTTTCACAAGAAACGTATAAAATTAGTGCTGTATTAGACTTACGGTACCTAATTTACATACTGTACAGACGATAGTAAACTCAACTTATACGCCTAAACTCTCCGTAGCATGGCGCTGGACGGCGGAAAGTAGTTTGGCTGCCTGATGACGTTTTACCGAATTATAGGAGTTTTTTTACCATGTTTGTACGGATACCGTCTCAATTTTTTGGCCATCATATAGGAATCCGAACTATAGGAACCCTTGTTATAGGGGGTTGACTGTAAATAAATACTTCAACAGACTGTATTCTTTAAATACTCTGACACACATATACACCTTATACTTCTGAGAACCAATTTTATTGCTTTAAACAAATGTTTTCAACTTGATCAAAGGCCATTGTCAGGTTTTCAATTCTCTGGAACATTTACAATCGTTCTATACTCTAACAAATATACGATATCAAATTCAAAGAGGTTCGAAATACCAAAATATACAAAAATGTAATAAACACTATAAATACATGAATGAATTAAAATAAATATTGGGTTGTTCGGAAAGTAATTTCTTATAATAAATAAATATTTTATTGAATTATATATTGACCATTTTTGTCAAATACCTGTCTGTTGCCATTGTTTCTGGTAGTAGCATGATTCCACGTTCATAAAAGTTTTGATCTTTGCTTACAAAAAACTGATCCAAGTGATTTTTGACATTTTCTTTCCAAGTAAATGTCTTAGTTTAAAAAATTTTGTATAGACCAGAACAAGTAATAATCTGAGGGTGCCTGATCTGGCGAATATGGTTGGTGTGATAGCACATCCCATCTAAACTGTAACAGTTTCTGACGAGTTATCAAACTTGTGTGAAATTTGGCATTATCATGGTAAAACACTACACTTTTTTCTTGATCAATTTTAGCCTTTTCTATTTGATGATATTACTCAATTTGTTTACTTGATGGCAGCGCACTTTTGAGTCAATTGCTAAATTGTCTGATAAAAGCTCAAAAAAAAATTTCCTTAAAATCCCACCAAACTGAGCATCTCTCTTTAAGAACATCTGGAACCCATATATCAAGCTTTGAAATGAAACGAATTTGTTTCAAGTAATCATAAATGGTTCAATTATAATGGATTATAAGGCCTTATATATAGGATTATAAGGCTAATTAGAGAATTTTTAGATGAGTCAAAAAATATGTTTGATTTCCTGCAAAAACACAAAACACCGTCTCTAAAATTGTACAGTATAGTAGAAACTGAGTTCTTCTGGGTAATCCTAAACCCTTTCCCTTTCCCCCATGGGGGAAGTTTTGAAAAATCTCTTCTTAGTGTGCATTCTCATGATATACTCTGTGTACCAAATTTCAACTTTCAACTCCTAACCATTTGGACTCTGCATTTATTATCATCATCAACCCATTTCAATTATATTATAAGATAACATTTATGGTGTCATTGGTCTTTGCTGAACAAGAAATAATTTCACACTATAACTGGATTGATCTGACTGATAACAAAAGCATTTGCACCAACACACTGTTCATTCGTGATTGATTTATTAGAGTATTTATTACAATTTGAAACACTAGTCAATTTTTGTAACTTTTGTAAGGTTTTCAACCTAAATGTAATTGTAGTGAGACTATCTATAGATTTTTGTTTGTTAATTTTTTTGAAGTTCTTTTTTTTTATGCCGTTTTTATTCACTGTGTGGAATTTAAACCGTGATTGTTCAATGGCTTTATAGCTCTGACTGCTTAGATTTAAAAAGTTAAATATTTGCCAAGTCAGTCGATCGAGCTTCTGTGGCAATATGACTTGAAATTAGTACTTGATTGCTTCTTGTTCTCTCTATTTAGATCTTTAGAAGAAAGCACAGAATTGCTATGGAGAACTTATCATATAGGGACACAGTTGATTGGTTATGTAGACTTTATTATATAAAAAGAAAACGCATTTCAGGCTATTTGTTCCTTCTTTCCTTTTATATAATAAAGTCTACATAATCAATCAACTGTGTTTCTATACCACAAGTTCTCTACAGCAATTCTTGTTTACTCATAAATGACTTGGAATTGGTCCATTAATTCATAGTAAGACCTTTAAGGGTGATTTCACATTGGACTGCTGAAATAGTTTACTAAGAAAAAAAGAAATCCTGTTAAGAATAAAGTTGTCTTTATTCTTTACAAGAAATCTGATGATAATGTATGCTAAATTCTGATCTAATCTCCTTTAAAATGACCAGATACATTTTATTTTATAGTACAGTAGAGCATTGATTATCCGATCCCCGATTAACCGTCACATTGGTTAACCGACCGTTTTACTCGGCAAATTTCAATTGTCCGCTAGTGATATAGCACTAATAAATTTGGCTATGTCTTGGCTACTTTAATATTATTTTTGTTAAATTTTTGCGTGTTTTAGCTGGCAACACGGTTCGACCATTGAAGGGAGGCCAGTATTTAAACGAGACTTAATTTTCTAATTATGAATGGTTGTTTATTTTGTGAGCAATAAAATAATTTAAAAATAATTTTTAACGATACAATAGCGATGATTATTATTTTAAAAAAATTTGTTAGGCTTAACATCGATGAAAATTCAAAGTTGGTTAATAGCGATATACTAATATACTATACTAATAATGCATTTTTTTCATTTTTTCGGTTATCCGATTTTTTCAGTTATCCAACCAACCTGAGTACCCAATTCAGTCGGATAATCGATGCTCTACTGTACTTAATACAGTATGTTGAATAAATCTTATCCAAAATGTTAATAAACTTTAGACAAAAAGTTTAGAAAGGAAAAAATTTCTCCAGCAGGCAACACTAATAATTGAATAAATTTGAACATTACAGAATTTTAGATTTCTTTAAAGTTGAAGAAAACTTTGAGAACTAGTTCTTCTTACATATTTTCTTGATGATGGTTCTAATCATCTAAAAGTTCTTGAGAAAGTTTAATTATACCTTTTCTTTAATGTACACTAGGGGGTGAAGCCTCCCAGATGGCCCAACTTCCTTCTTGCTCACCCTGCTGACTTCATCCATCACTTGTTCCCAATATAGACTATTCATAATAAAAATTTTAATATGTATATCTTCATCTTGCTAACAAGTGTCTGGAAAAAATTTGCAAGAGTTTGTTTAATTTAGTTTTTACCTTGGAAAAAAGAAAACTGAAAGAGTTGGGCTACTCATCCCTACTTCCATTATTAGAAAACACAATCCTTTTACAGGAAAGCGTTTAAATGAATTTAAATGTTCCGACATATGTAGATAACGTCTGGGGTTGTTTGAATAAAAGTATAGATATGTAATTTCCTTGAATAATCAACCTAACTGTAGTATAATTTATATTGAATTGCATATAATGCAATAATTTAATTAAGCATACGATAATTAAGCATTGATTTTTTTAAAGGTGATGGACATAGTGATTCATCGATTTCTTGAACTTCCATCAGTTTCAATGTCAGTAGAAACTCTGCTGGATCAACTGGGTTGTTTATACAAATTTCATGGTATGTTTTCTTTTGTTTTGTTTTTATTTTGAAACTTTTAAGTTTGATGTAATTTTTATATTAATGAGAGGAAATATTTGCTTTATGAAATTTTATATTACAAAACATGCTTTCCATTTTTTACAAAAATTGTATACAATACACTAATGGTAAAGATGAAAACATTGCGTCAGGCTATATCTTGTTTCTGTTACATGTTACTTATACTCTGGATTGGACGGATAGTGGAACACAAACTCGTGGTACCTAGGCGTACAGTCCGTTCATGTGTAGCCTTCGGCACACAGTAGTAGCAGATATCGTTTTACCAATGGCTGCTGCAACCATCGATGTCACACTGTAGAGGTTGCTCTTCAATTCTGCTTGGCTACAACAGCAATATAGTGATCTTCTGCAGGGGTCGTAACTCTTGGGTGACCGGCCACAGGTCTTCGGACGACTGTTTGACTTGTTTGGAATTGTTTCCATAACCGTGAAATGACGGAATGATGAACACCAAAGAAAAGAGCAACATTTGTGATTGATTGTCCTGCTTCAAGGCTTCCCACACACAGCCAGCACTCACTGTCTGTCATTTGTCTTCTGGAAGTCATAGAAACATGTCAGTCATGCACACTAATTGTACGACAGTTCTCCACACTTTTTCTAGGCACTTACATGCAACTCCTCTCACACTTCAGAAGGCTGGCTTCTTATACGACTGCCTATTTTACATATTTTGCGACACGTAACTATGATTGATAGTAACATAACATATTTTCATACTTCCACCTACCTCTGCAGTGAATTGCAGCCTCTCAAATGCAGATTGCTTTCTGGACATGAACATTTTCTGCTTCGTGCTTAATTTTTGACAGTGAGTGTAAATAGAAAGACCTGTGTTAGTTTGCTCCGCTCCTAGTTTTTGCTAGTTTTCTAGTGTTAAGCCTAGATTTAGGGTTGGTAGTCCTCCTCCAATACTTTAGTATAGGAGGTTAGGGCTAAGTTAGGCCTAGGTCAGGCGTTAGGCTTAGTAGAGCTAAGCCTAAATTTTTCTCTTAGTTTATTTCTGTTAGTTTGTATTTTTGGTGACAGCCATATTGGCTTCCTCAGTAGTGTGTGTGCAGAAACATCAGCGGCGGCCATCTTAGTCACCGAGTGGACACTGTTTACGTTTTCATGGTGTTGTGTCATCTGCAAGTACGAGGGTAGTCCCAGAAGTACCCGACCTAACAAAGAAGACACAAAAAATTTGGTAAAACATATCTTTATTTTTTGACATAGTCTCCTTTTAGCTTGATACACTTTTTCCAGCAATGTACAATAGCTTCAATCCCCTGTTTATAGTGAAAACTGTCGAGCTTCTCAAAATAGCCATGATCCGCAGACTCCACCTCTTTATTGTTGGCAAATCTTATATCACCAAGCCAGTTTTTAAGTTTGAAAAGAGAAAATAATCCGAGGGAGCTAAATCTGGCGAATAGGGTGTGTGAGGAAGCACTTTGAACCTTAACTCATTGATTTTGACCATCGCAATAACGGATGTGTGAACTGGTGCATTGTCTTGATGAAACAACACTTTTTTTCTCGCCAAATGTGGTCGTTTTTTCTTGATTTCATCACTCAAGTTCTGCAATAAGTTCACATAATACTTACCGTTGATTGTTTTTTTCGGGCGCATCCCAAAAAAACTGACGCCATGACCTTGCCAGCAGATGGAACTGTTTTCGCTTTCTTTGGAGCTGATTCACCTCTTTCAGTCCATTGTTTCGACTGTTCTTTCATCTCAGGTGTAAAGTGATGGACCCATTTTTCATCCATGGTTATGAATCGATGCAAAAACTCAGCTTTGTTGCTGCGAAACATTGCCAAAGACTCGATTGAAACATCCTCATGACGCTGTTTTTGTCCCATTGTGAGCAAACGCGGCACCCATCTTGTGCACAGCTTTTTCATGTCCAAATTTTCAGTTAAAATGCGATGTACAGCACTTTTTGAAGTGCCTACCATGTCTGCTAGCTCTTGTACTTTGAGTTGACTGTCATCTAATACTATTTTGTGGATTTTTTCCACCATTTCTGGCATGGTCACCTCACTTGGTCGACCACTACGATGTTCGTCTTGGCAGCTCGTACGGCCTCGTTTAAACTCTGCCACCCAATATTTTGTTGTTGTAAACGAGGGAGCAGACTCCCCCAGAGTAGAATCTAGCTCAGCTTTAATATTGGTTGGACTGAAACTTTTCAAATGAAAGTATTGTATCACATAACGATGACAAATTTTTTCCATGTTTACAAATTCACTGAGATTGTTCACTATTTATGGCTGCCAAAAAATACTATACAACGTAATGTCTTCAAACTTCAAACTTAAGCTTTATAAGGTTGATACTTTCGAACATAGTCGTTTTTTTTTTCAAACAAGTACCTCCATCTATGTCAGGTCGGGTACTTCTGGGACGACCCTCGTATGTTGACAGTAAGTTATGTCATCTTTACTTCTCTTGTGTTGTGTCTGGCTGTCTGGTCTGTGTTGGGTTTGGTGGACAACATTGTCTGCTTTTAATTTGTTTAGGGAGACCCCCTAACTAGCAGACCAGTCCCCCCATGCTTCCCCATTTGCCCCGTGTTGACTGGTGTCAACGTCAACACTTGTTGCAAGTGGGCAGGCCAGGTAAGGTTTACCTGACTTAGCTTCAGTACTTGCCATCCCATTTGGTTTTAAAGTTTGAAGGATCAATGATCCCGCTACACACCACCGTCGGTTACCTAAAGAAGGACCTTGGGTGATGCCCGCAATCACAAAAATAAGCTTTAGTCATTGACCAAATGGATCTGACCAAATAGTGAAGCCCCTATATGCCCCCACAAGGGATAGGTGGGGATGGGAAACTGCACATTTGATCTTAGCCATAAGGCCGACCAAATCCTCAACGTCAGGCTGGTGTTCTTGTAGCCAAGCTTTGCTTGGCAAGTCTGGCACTTGCCCGACCCTTATAGGAAGCTGTCACAGCTATCATCGGTGTTTCCCTGGTTTCATCAGTACCCCTCCGCTTCCATGCATCCTATGATCACCAAATTCATGGACTAGGCTCCTTGTGCCATCATCCATTGGATTACTCACAGGTGTTGTTCTTTGTCCACATTCTCAGGCTGTTGGGTGATTCCGACGACTTCCTTAGCTTACTTTTCTCCGCACACCGGATTTTCTGCGCTTATCACAGCTGTACTGACGTCCTCCTGAGGTTTACACAGCAGGATTGTCCTAACTGGGGTGAGTACTGTCTTTTCTTCTCACAACCAACCAATCTGTTTCACCTCTGTCCGAGCTAGATCTCGTCTTCTGGGACAGAGTCTTTGGCCGTTTGGCATCTCTACTCTTGACAATTACACTACACTGTATTGGTTGGTTCTAAAACTCTCCATCACCATGTCATCACAAAGTTCCTTGTCTCATTGTCTGGATATTACGACCCAGAACTGTAATGTCAGCATCATCTCACTAGAAGATTCGATTCTAAATGAAGCCAACCAGCACATGCTCAAAATACTGGACTTGCTACCTGAGAAATACAGTTCCAACATAAGAACTGTGGAAAGGAAAGAGGTGTGAGATCGTGTTGCTTGTCTGTACTCCTGCCTCGGACAGTTTCACGGCATTCTTAAGGAGGTGAGATCTAAATCTGCCACTCACCCTGCTCCACCCACTGTTGCTTCTCCAATAACTCCTGTTTCCTACGCGGAAGCCACAAAAATCAATGTAAAACCCAGTTCTACAACATTGGTCATTAATAGATCCCTGAAGAATAAGATCAATAACGAAGGCTCAGGGGGCAGCTTTGCTCTCTTGCTTTACCCCAAAACAGATGAAGAAGGACTGTTAACTAAAATGAATCAAATCGAGAGTGAGATTAAGAAGAGGATCAAACTACAAGAATTAAGGTGAAATCTATGAGACAAATTAAAGGGGACTGTATCTGTTTTAGAACTGATAGTCAAAAAGAAGCAGAGATACTTTCTGATGCCATTAATGAACACCCAGACATAGTGGACAAAGTACGTAGTAAAATCTCCGAAGGGCGCAGACCACAGGTTATTCTCACTAATGTCCCAATCTCTGTCGATGAAGCAGACATCATCCCTACTATTTTTACCCAAAATGAAATTTTTCAATCAATGACAAAAGATGAATTCACCTACTCCACCAGAATCAGCACTGTCTTATTTAGAAACAATGCCAGAGAAAACTGTTGGCATATAGTACTCTCGACCACCCCCAGGATCAGAAATATTCTTGTCAGAACAAAACACATTGCGATTGAATGGGCTAAAATATATGTCAATGATTATATCTCGTTGGTTAGATGTTTCCAATGTTGCGGATATAATCATCTATCCACTAACTGTCCTAACAGACAAAGATGTAGTCACTGTGGAAAGGTGCATAGATTTAGCGACTGTAGGAGACTAGAAAACCCACCCAACTGCATAAATTGCAGAACTGTTAACAAAGAACTACTGGAGTATGACAGATACGATACAACTAATAATGCGTTCAACCCACAATGTCCTATTACCATTAAAATGAAAGCCCAGACCATCCGACAGACGAATTACGGGTTTAGGCAGAAACAGAGTGAATTGAGGCTTCTTCAAATCAATCTTCAGAGATGTAAGGCCACAGCTACTGACTCCTTTCATCAAGCCACTCAAAGGATGATAGATTTAATGTCTATCCAGGAACCTTATACTTTTAACAACAATATTGCTATGTTTGGAAACTTTCGTACCATCTATTTACACGACCATAATAACTCTCCTAAAACAGGCTTTGTAATCATCAACGATAAACTTGACGTTCAATTAACCCTGCGTTAGTGCACTGAGTTTTTTTTCGGCATTAGTGCAGTGGGGCGTTTGTCCACCCCGACATTTTTTTGGGTCCATAAACCATGTAAGTAAAAATTCATAAAGATTTACTCATTTATTTGGTAAAGGCATGTGTCATTATACATATGATTATATTCAGGTATGATTACATATTATATTAGTACATAAATCCATGAAAATAAAAAACAACATTTATCAAAACTCATTACATTAGATCTTATTATTAAACCAATAGTAAAAATCTAAATTGTTTTTTAAGCATTTTTGTCACTCTGATTCAATAGCTGACATTGTACTTTGGCACTCA
>NW_019384572.1:20285-87464 GCF_000671375.1 Centruroides sculpturatus | reverse complement strand
TAATTGGGGACTGGGGTTGGTCGGATAATTGAAAAGTCGGATAACCGAAAAGTATGAAAAAATCCATTATTAGTGTAGTATATTATTATATCCCATGTAATTAGTATATTAGTATATCGCTATTAACCTACTTCGCGTTGAATTTTCATCGATGTTAAGCCTAACAAAAATTTTTTTAAAATAATAATCGTCGCTATTGTATCGTTAAAAATTAGAAAATTAAGCCTCATTTAAATACTGGCTCCCTTTCATGGTCGAGCCATGTCACTAGCTAAAACGCGTAAAAATACTATTAAAGTAGCCAAGACATAGCCAAATATTGTAGCGCCACATCACTAGCGGACATTTGAATTTGCCGACTAGAACGGTCCGTTAACCAATGTGACGGTTAATCGGGGGGTCGGATAATCGATGCTCTACTGTATATAATGTTCAGAACATCTTTATACATTAATATAGACACCTCTAATTAAAAATGGAGGTGTTAAAAAGGCAAGAAATAAAATGCAGATGATTTGTAAAAGTTATGATCTTCTCAGAACTTCATTGATTGACTGACTGCTGGAAATTCCTATATTGTATCTTACTGAAGTATAAACTTAGAGATCAAGCATGCCCCAGTGAAGAGGAAAAGAGTTATATAGCCAGCTTTTAGACTTTGAATGGGGAAGAATTGTGGAATGCAGGAAGATGGATTATCCCTTCAGGACTTTCATGATACTATATGTTGGCATTGTATATTTATGTTTTTTGTTTTATGATTATTGGTGATAATCTTGCCTGAAGAAGTCATCAATGCAATGTTGAAAGTACTTGCTATTTTTGACACATTTGTTTAAAATATGATTTATGATATTTGTACTTTAAATTTGAATGTAAACAAAAAAATAAAAAATGGAATATACTGATGTAAATAAAAAAATTATTTTATGCAACAATGATTGATTATTATACTTTTTAATAAAGAATTAAGTGTATAAATATATTACAATAGTTTTCTAAATTCAACTCATATATAACTGTATCTGGATAATGATAATTATGTTGTCTTTAAAGTTTTTGTACCCCTTTTGTAAAGGCAAAAAGCCATATCAAATAAATGATTGATTGATTATTATATAATTTTTAATTTGTTATGGCTTTTTGCCTTTACAAAAGGGGTACAAAAACTTTAAAGACAACATAATTATCATTATCCAGATACAGTTATATATGAGTTGAATTTAGAAAACTATTGTAATATATTTATACACTTAATTCTTTATTAAAAAGTATAATAATCAATCATTGTTGCATAAAATAATTTTTTTATTTACATCAGTATATTCCATTTTTTATTTTTTTGTTTACATTCAAATTTAAAGTACAAATATCATAAATCATATTTTAAACAAATGTGTCAAAAATAGCAAGTACTTTCAACATTGCATTGATGACTTCTTCAGGCAAGATTATCACCAATAATCATAAAACAAAAAACATAAATATACAATGCCAACATATAGTATCATGAAAGTCCTGAAGGGATAATCCATCTTCCTGCATTCCACAATTCTTCCCCATTCAAAGTCTAAAAGCTGGCTATATAACTCTTTTCCTCTTCACTGGGGCATGCTTGATCTCTAAGTTTATACTTCAGTAAGATACAATATAGGAATTTCCAGCAGTCAGTCAATCAATGAAGTTCTGAGAAGATCATAACTTTTACAAATCATCTGCATTTTATTTCTTGCCTTTTTAACACCTCCATTTTTAATTAGAGGTGTCTATATTAATGTATAAAGATGTTCTGAACATTATATACAGTAGAGCATCGATTATCCGACCCCCCCGATTAACCGTCACATTGGTTAACGGACCGTTCTAGTCGGCAAATTCAAATGTCCATGTTTGTTATTAAATTTAAATTATAAGATTAAATCTTTGATAATACGACTGTGACTTAATAAATATAACAAGAAAAAAACACCTTTAAAATTCCAGCNTGTTCATTTCTTTTGTATGTCTGACGATCAAAAGACCGCTTGAGATCGAGTCTGTTTATAATTTGAAAGGTAATCTTGTCAGTTGTATATACAAAAGGTAAATTGTTTACAAAATGAGTCTTTGTTTATTATCTGATAAATGTATACTTTTTTCGTCAATTGTTTACGATTGCAGATGCCTTTTGTGTAAAATCCAAGTCGGATGTATGAAAGCTAATAAATGTTCTCGTTAATCTTATCTCATCTTTTGGTTCGTTCACGGTTACAAGAAATCACCACATAGAGTCTCTCGAGTCTCCGTAGATATAAAAAACAGAAATAAATTACACAAAATAAATTGTAGCTATGCGTCGATTCCGCGCGACACATCCGAACATGTAAGCTGAACAATAGTGTAGGGAGAGTGAGTAATCAAGGGTTGCATGGCGCTCAAACAAAAGATGAATCCACGAGATTTGAAAATCGCGTAACTCCGGGTCGTTCAAGTCGGGGTATGACTGTACTGTATATCCCAGAGTACAAACTGGGATCTTTTCTACCAACTTATACAGCTAAACTGGAATCCTGGTGACATTGTCAACATTACGGACAGAGCAGGCATTGATAAGGTGGTCAACGAACTACATAATGTAATACAACGAGCCTACTCTCAGTCCACCACTGTAAAGACGGTCAAATGTACTGCCCCATGGTGGAATCAGGACCTTACTAACCAAAGGAACACTCTGAGGAAAGTGAAAAAGAGGCTTCGGAAAGAACATGACCTCAATAAAAAGCAAGAAATCCGCAATGAGTATACTACCCTCTTTAAAAATTACAAAACTGCCATTAATAAGGCGAGATCTCAGGCTTGGAAAGACTTCTGTTCCAAAGTTGGAAACAAGAACCTATGGAGTACTCCCTATTATGTGGTCACTGGCAAAAAGAAAAAATTACAGATTCCACCTTCTATCAGGATTAACAACGATGAATACGCTAGCTCTATCACTGAGACCTACAGACATATCATTCATGAGCTGTTCCCAGATGATCGACTCGACCAAGACGATCAATATCATAAGGACATCAGGGCCAACATCGAAAAAGACTATCACACTATAAATGATACACCATTCACTATGCTGGAGATTGACAGAGAATTCCGGAGGTTAAAACTGAAGAAAGCCCCAGGCCCAGACTATATTACTGCCAAGATGGCCAAGAATGCATTCCTGGCAATTCCTACAACCTTTTGTACTCTGTTCAACAAGTGTCTTGACATCCACTACTTTCCTACTGCCTGGAAAAGGGCATCCATAAGAGTAAGGGGACTACCCCCACTACTGCTTCGGATTTTAGGTTCATCTTGCTGCTCTCTGTTATTGGCAAAGTCCTGGATGCCCTTCTCATCAACCGCATAATTTTTCATTACGAGCATAACAACATCATGTGTGACAGGCAGTATGGTTTTAGAAAGGGCAAAAGTACAGTAGGAGCGATAGACAATATTAAGACCCAGATTCTTAAAGCTAGGAAGGAAGGCAAACACAGTATCATGGTCACTACAGATTTCAAAGGTGCGTTTGACCATGCCTGGTGGCCAGCCATACTTCATAACTTTAGGAACGACAAGTGCCCCAGTAATCTGTATTGGCTGATGGCAAGCTATCTCTGAGACAGAAGTATCCTGGTGGATTCCGATAGTAATACCCACCACCAAAAGAACATCAATAGGGGTTGCCCGCAGGGTTCCAGGTCAGGTCTGTACCTCTGGAATATTCTTTACAACAGTCTGCTCAAACTACAACTCAATTTACACAGCGATCCCCAGGCTCTTCTCCATGGGTACGCCGATGACACGGTTCTCTTGCTCAGTCATGTCAACCATGAAGTACTGCAAGATAAGATAAACCAGACTCTCTCAATAATATCTGATTGGTGTGAGAAGAATAAGCTCCTAATTAATCACGAAAAATGTCATGCCATTGTTTTCCCTAAAGGCAACATTTTGAAGAAGGGCTTCAGTATCAAGATTAATAATAGAAAGATTAAAAATTCCACTGCTGTAAAATACCTAGGTATTATGATGGACCAAAAGCTGAACTGGACAGAGCACATGCGCTATATCTATGGAAAGGCTGTTAAAGTGGTCCAGGCTCTTAAAACTATCTGCAGGAACTACTGGGGCTATGGTCCTACTACAAGCAGAATTCTTTACACTACGGTGATTGAGCCCATGGTTACATATGGTTCAGAGATGTGGGGCTCCTCCATCTCCAGGGTCCATATTAGGAGGAAACTTCTATCGATCCAAAGATTCCTAGCGATAAACATAGCCAAGTCCTGTAAAACTGCCCCGACTGAAGCCCTGCTTGTTATAAACCATACTCTTCCTATTGATTTGAAAATCTGGGAAATCTACATCAATTACAACANTCATTTGGTTGGGCTCAACATATTTTGGTGTAAATAGGTGATCTGGGTGAGAGTCCTGGTCTTGGTGATGAATTTGCTGAACAAAGTTACTGTCCATGACTAAGTCCTTTTCATTAGGAGGCCAGTTGTAGTCTGCATGGAGGCATGTGGCCTCAAACTGGGTGCGTTGATTTTCATATTTGGTACCAGTACATTTGTATAAGAAATGATTTATGTCATCTTCTTGGTCGTTGTCGATATCACAATTTTTAGAGTTGGTTTTCTGAAAGTGGTAGCAGTAACTTAAAGTTCCCATGCTGGGCGAGGCACTGGGTGAGGTCCTGGGTGAAATGTTTATTATTAATGAATGAATGGAGGGAAAGAATTTGTAACAGTGTCTACCCGTAGTTGAACTGTGCCACTCTTCCTGCCATAGCCTATCAGTGATGTCTTTAATATTCTTATTGATGTGTTTCAGAGGAATCCTACTGTAAATTACTGGTGTATTTGAATCAGTTGCACTTTTAGCTAACTTGTCCACCTGCTTGTTGTCATCTTGGCCCTTGTGGACCGGGATCCAATGAAAACTAACATGGTGTTTGGAATGAATGGCTTCAGTGATTTGGATAAGGTCTAATGCCAACTTGGAGTTGGCAGTTTTATTCTTGAGAATATGCTGTGTAGCTCTGCTGTTTGTGAATATTTCCATCAGTCCTGTATAATAGTTGCTATTTTTTTGGATGTGTTTTAGAGCATTGAACATAGCCCACATCTCTGCTTGGATGACTGTACAATAGTTGGCCATTTTCTTGGAAGTTTGGTAAGTTGTATGGTTATTATTGTTTTTAATTATTATCCTACTGCCAACTCCTTTAGTTGTGAGAGACTCATCAGTGTAAATTTTCCAGTAGTGAGTTTTGTTAAGTTTTCCATCAAAATCCATTTCTACCTCATAACTCCCAACCTCCACTGGGTTACTTGTTGTCGTTGTTTTATCTGAGATGGTATCAATTTCATTATTATATATCTTTTTAATAAAGTCAGTATCGAAGAATTAAATTAAGTAAATTAAGAATGGGGAGGAAGGTCCCCATTCTTAATTTTTAACTTAGTTTCCTTTTCATTATTATTTTTTAGTTTCTCTCTTGTAATATGCCATTCCCACCTTTGCTCTTTGACTTTGAGGTGGATAGGTTTAATGTTGGCAATCACCAGAAAAGCATCTGTAGGTGCAGTTCTATAGGCCTTGCAGACCCTTATTGCTACTTTCCTTTGAAGAGAAAGAAATTTCCTCCTGTTGTGGACATTATCTAGAGCCTTCTCCCATACCTGGACACTGTATAAGGCACCCAGCACTATGGCTGAGATGTAAATCATTTTGGTGTTGTCCAGGGACATCCCCCCAAGTATTCCTGGAGATATGCTGTAGGATGTTGGCCCTTACAATGGCTTTCTTATAGGTCTCATGGATATGGTGGTTCCAGCTTAACTTCCTGTCGAAGTATATCCTCAGATATTTGATCTGCTAGACGTTCTTGATATTTTTCCCATCAATTTTAATGCCAATGGCTTTTTTAAGCTGGCTCCATTTGTTCTTCCTAGTGCAGACCACTGTTTTGCATTTGTTATGGTTTATGTGGAATTTGTTTTGGTGGCTCCAAACATTCACTGTCTCAAGAATTTTGTTTGCCTCATCCCTCAATGATCGCAGTTTTTGTTAGCTATCATGATAAGGGCATCATCGGTGAAGCTTGAATTTTAATATCATCAGTCTCTGGGATTTTTCTGAGCAGGCTGTCAAAAGTCAAATTCCACAGGCCTGGGCCACTTCTGGACCCTTGGAGGCAATCTCTCATGATCTGCTTTTCAACCATTAAGCTATCAGTATAGAAGTTAGCTTGCCTATTAGTAAGATAGTCTTGGAGGAGAGTTTTGATGTTTTGTGGACACTGAATATTGTTTAGGCCCTTGAGAATGCCACCAGAGATGGTCAAAGGCCTTTTGAAAGTCAATCTCAATCAGAATAGCATATTGGTTGTTTTGCCAAGCTTTTTCGATGAAGTGTTTAGTGCTCAGGGCAACCTGGATAGTAGATTTTCTTTTTCTAAAACTGAATTGTCTATTTCACATATGATTGTTATTAAATAAATGTCAATTGATTCTATTAATAATGAGCCAGTTGAGCACTTTACCCAGTCTATGATGTGTTCTAGTTTCACAAGGTGAGTGCCACAGCAACTTACTCCAAAATTGAAATGTCCACAAGTATCAACATGTTGTCCACTTTTGTAGCCCTTTGAAGCAGATGTTTGAAGAGATAAAGCCTGGATTCACTAACACCAGCCAGAAACCAAGAGTGAGCAAGAATAGTGCCATCCTACTTCACCAAAATCTAAAACCAAACAAATTCTTGACTCACAAGGGCAAATTATACAGTACTCCAAAAGAAGCCAGGGAAACACTTGCCAGTATCACATATTCAGATCTTTGCAGCCATGTCATTAGATTTGATTGCACATCAAAATGTCTTATTGCAATATGATTATGCCTCGCCTTGTACTGTCCATGCAACCATTGAGGATCTGTAAATTGTCTTCCACATCCACCATATTAACCAGATATGTTTATATCTTTGGATCACTGTGCAGAAAGACTTTCAGGTCAGATGAAGATGTATGTGAAGTAGCATCGTACATGACCAACAGGATTTTTTCTCGAGAAAACCATTGGATGGCTTTATCATTTTTCTTTGCATTTCATAATGTAACAAACACAATGGAGAATACAAACTTAAGGTTTTTATTTGACTCACTCTTAAATTATGGATGCTCATTAACAATTTTTTATGCCACACTCCTGTCCAAAATCAATATATCTATATATATAATTGAGATGGGTTGAAAGTTGAAATTTAGTACACAGGGTAAGTCATGAGAATATACACTAAGAAGGAATTTTTTGAAATTCCCCTCTGCAGGGAAGAGGGAGAGGATTAAGGCTTAACCTGAAGAATGTACTATTTTAGATGCAGTTTTTTTGCATTTTTGACTGTGTTTTAGTAGGGTATGCCATAAGAATGCACATTAAGAAGGGAGTTTTGGAAATTCAACCCCCTGAGGGAAAAGGAGGAGCGAGTTAGTTTTAGTCAGTATAAAGTGTAAATAATAATGAAGGAAAGTAAATAGTAGCACATATAGTATACATTTTGGCAATTAATAAATATTTTAATAATTTCCACTTTTTGGGTAACCCAAAAACAAAATCCAAAATAAATGAATTCAAACAAATATTTGAATTCATTCCAAATTCGAAATATAATATTCCAAAGAAGTTTTTTAGATTTTAGAATTTAAAATTAATCATTTTATTCAAGTAAGTTAATTCTTCATTATAATGAAACATTTTCTGAATTGGTTATTATTTTATTTTATAGGTTATTTAAATAAAAAAATCTTTTTAAATACTAAAGATTTATTCAGTTAAAATTCAAAAAGTGATTTTAATCATTTTTTCTATTAGATATCTGATAAATAGAATACTGAAAACTAAATTTCTCATAAATTTGACCCTAATCTAAATATATAAAATTACTTGTCCTGACTGATTGGTTCATCATTGCCCAGAGCAAACTGCTGAACCAAAAAAGGTGAAATTTGGTACATAGTTAGGGTATGTCCTGAAAATACACACTAATAAGGGATTTTTGAAATTCCTTGCAGGGGAGAGGAAGAGCATTAAGGTTTAACCTGAAGAACAGCTTCTACTGTACTATTTTAGATACGATTTTTTGTTTTTAACTACTAGTTTAGTCTTCATTGAGTACTTAGATGTATTAAATTGATAACATTTCAGACATTGTTATAAATATTTTTATATATTTCAATTTTTTAACCAAATGTTCAAACCATTTTAAATTTCAATTTGTTATTGCATATTGGTTTGATTATAGAATGATTGCAAACTTTCCAAAAAATTGATCAAATTGAAAACAGTTTGTTTGATTCTCAGCAATTCTCATCATTCTCAGCAGTAGGTGTTATATAACAATTACTATGATTGTTGAAATACTGAATATAAATGGGGTTTGCTTGCAAAATCTGCACGGGTGAAGTTGCAGGTAACAGCTAGTCTTATAATATATTCAAGATAGGTTGATAATAATAATAATAAGCACAGAGCTTAAACGATTACGAGTTGAAAGTTGAAATTTGGTATACAGTTAGGGTGTCATGAGAATGTACTGGTACACAAAGAAGAGATTTTCTGAAATTTTTCCTTTCGGGAGGGGGAGAGGGTTAAAATTATCCTGAACTCGGATTTTACTGTACTATTTTAGATGCGGTTTTTGCAGAAAATCAAAATATTTTTAGACTAATCTAAAAATTCTCTAATTAGTCTCAGAAGAGGATGAACCTAATTCTTGCACCTGGTGAAAACGGGTAAGATCACTATAATCTAATCATCTTAATCTTAGCTATTGTTACTTTTTGCCTGAGCAATGCTGGGCTCATCTGCTAGTAGTTAATACTTAAGAAATTGTATTTGCATTAAATTTTTCTCTCTTTACACTAGAATAACAAGCAAATACCTTACATGTTTAAAAACTGTTAATGGTGGTGAAAAATGCATTGTAGGAAAGGGGAGACAACCTACCTTAGTGTCAAAAAGAATTGCTTACTGGCCATAAAGCTACCTTTCTTTAAATAAGTTGATAAATTATAGCAACAGAATACAGTTTTTTGATTTTCATAAATAAAAATTTGCAAATTTTGCTGGTGCCTATTGCATTTCTATATATATAAAAATGAATGTATGTCTGGCTGTCCATCTGTCCTTCATGCATTACTACACCATTTATCCTATTGCCATGAAACTTTGGGAAGTTGTTTAATATACTCCTGTGAAGGTTTCTGGCATAGTACAATTGCCATGAAACTTTGGGAAGTTTTTTAATACACTCCCGCAAAGGTTTCTGGCATAATACATTTATCCTACGATAGATAGCGCACGTGTATACGAGCATTTCATCGTGAGCATTTCAGCACGGTTAGGAGTTGAAACTTGAAATTTGGTACACAGTTAAGCCGGATGCACACATGTGGCACAGCAAGGAAAAGCGGTGTCGCAAACGCATCTTCGCTGCGCAGCGGCAATCCACTTAAATTTTGGCGCATGCGTTCAGTATTCAAGATGGCAAATGATACTGATATTGTCGCTATCCACATGTTTACAAATTTTGTTTTGTATGGCTTGCTTTATTTAGTTAGAAGATTTTTGTCGAAGATTCAAACAAAGATTTTGGATTAGAGATATTTTCTTGGATTGATAAAGAACTGGTGTACAAAATACGCTTATTCCTTGATAAAGAATACTATTTTGAGTAAGATTCGGTTGTTTTGTTCTTTGAATTAAATTGTATATGACTAGCTGTTACCTGCGACTTTGCCCGCAGAGGTTTTGCAAGCAAACCCCATTTATATTCACTATTTCAACAACCATAGTAATTGTTATATAACACCTATTGCTGAGAATGATGAGAATTGCTGAGAATCAAACAAACTGTTTTAAATTTGATCAATTTTCTGGAAAGTTTGCAATCGTTCTATAATTGAACCAATACCTAATAACAAATTTGAATTTAAAACGGTTTGAACATTTGGTTAAAAAATTGAAATATATGAAAACATTTATAACAATGTCTGAAATGTTATCAATTTAAGGGAAAGTATGGAATCAATTTCAAAAGTCGTTCTTCAGTTTAAGCCTTAATGCTCTCTCTCTCCCCCTGCTGGGGAATTTTGAAAAATCCCTTCTTTGTGTGCATTCCCATGGCGTACCCTACTAATACGCTGTTAAAAACAAAAAATCGCATCTAAAATAGTACAGTAGAAGCAGTTCTTCTGGTTAAGCCTTAATGCTCTCCCTCTCCGCTTGCTTGGTAATTTCAAAAAATCCCTTCTTAGTGTGCGTTTCCATGATCTACCCTAACTGTGTACCAAATTTCACCTCTTTTGGTTCAGCAATTTGCTCTGGGCAATGATGAATCAGTGACTAAGTCAGTCAGGATAAGCAATTTTATATATTTAGATTATTTATGTAGAATATGTGTTAAATTTATTATCTTTTCTCTTTATTCTGATGTTAGTTATCTTGGTTAACCACATCGAACTTTCCGCCATTAAAACACCATGTGATTGTATTTTCTCACGTGACTACCAGACGAACTGTTATTGGCTGATAGAAATGCATCTTGGCGGCGGTTACCACAAAAGACAAAATTCAACCAACTTTTGCGGCATGAGAAAAGCAGCACAAAATCGATTTCTGTGGCGATAAAAAGTGAGGTCATCCTGCCACTTTTCCTTGCCATGCTGCATGTGTGCATCCAGTTGTAGGGTACGTCATGAGAATGCACACTAACAAGGGCTTTTTTGAATCCCCCCCGCAGGGAAAGTGACAGGATTAAGGCTTTAACAATGGAAGTGTTAAGAGAAAGCAACGTGCAAGATTTACAGGCTCAGATGCGGTTATTTGCATTAAATTGAACATAATTTTAGACCCATCTAAAAATTTTCTAATTAGTCTGGAAACAGGGGAACCTAATTCTTGCATTCTGTGAAAACGGGTAAGACTGGCTGTAATGTAATTTATCTTAATCTTAGCTGTCATTACTTTTTGCCCAAGCAACGCTGGGCTTATCTGCTAGTAAATTATAATAATGCATCTACCAAGTTGAAAATAAACAGTTACTATGTATGTACACAAACACAACATACATTATTAAAAAAATGTATGTTGTGTGTGTACATACATGCACATTATCAGACACCACATGCTTTGTGAATTTTGACATTCTGTATATGTTAACAAGTAATAGTTAGGAAGAAGCTAGGAGAAAGCTGCCACTGCACACAACACTGTCAAATAACATTTTACTGAACAGAATAAAGGACAAGACTAAGTATATACGGTCTTATCTGTGAGGAGATTTCTCATCTGACCACAGGATATGCATGATTTTAGGTGGAATTTTTCTATTTGGTTGTAGTTTAAAAGTATGAAACTGTTTAATAAATTTAAACCAGATAAAGACACAAAAATCCATCATACAACTCATTATTACTTTCAGTGAACATTAGCCACTGTTGTCAATTATCTTTGAATAAAAATAATTTCGTAAAGGGAATCTATTCTTGTGATTTTCTGATTTAAAACCATGCTTATTTTTTTTTGTATCTTGAGTAGGGCTCTCCAAGCTTTTGTGAGTTGCTGTCTTTAATTTTGTTGGTCTTTAAAGTTGATAGCCAAATTCCTCCTGCACACTTTATATATTTTGATCATCTCCAAGTTCCATAGATTGGATGTATCCAGGGAAGATGTAGAAGCTTTGCTTGGTCAATGTGTGTGAATGTCATCCCCCAACACGAGTGGATAACTGCCACGGCTTACCTGTTTTTAACAGAAATTATGATGCATTGAGGCTACCTTTATATATACAGTAGAATTGGCAAATGCTTATAATGTGACCTGGTAGTGTTTGTTGTTAGTGTCTTTGTTGTTTTGTAAGTAAGGTTTAGATTGTAGAGCTTCTCCTGAAGGCTACAGATATACCATCGATTCTGGTAGTTTCACTGTGTGTGTTTTAGCTGTTTATTATTGATGCTTCTTAATGAGGCCTTCTTAGATGTTATCTATACTTTTCTGCTATATTGATGATGTATCGAAGTTCTTCCTTCCTACTTTTTTAGCTGGAAGACTGTGAGATATTTTATTAAGTGAATGAAAATCAGCTAGTTTAAATGAGTTTGGGTTGTGTGAATGGGCCAGAATAAAATCGGATGGTAAATTGGCTAAGTATCGTAGTGGATAAGCCAAGTTCTCTGTACATATGATGTCAAAAAAATGCACCTCAATTTGGTGCTCATGTTCCAGGTTGAGAGTAAGTTGATAAAGATTGTTGTTAAAGGTACATAGGAAAGAATGCATTTCTGGTTTAATTTTCCAAATTATTAATATATCATCTACATACCAGATGTAGATTGTATAACCAACATTCAAAAGTAATGTAATGTCTTCCATGCATCTTGGCTACGGCTTCAAGAATAATTTCATAAGTGAAACAACAGAATAAAAAAAATATTCTTTTTAAAGCTGTTACTAGTTTGACTTAGAGAGATAGTTATTCATGTGGAAAAACATTCCAAATTCTGTAGATCCGTAAGATTGAATAATACAGCATACAATTATAAATTAATTGCATTAAAAAATATGCATAATGCAATTGAGAATTTTAAAGTAAATAATTTTAAGTGAATCCTTAATTTTCAACATCAGCAATATGTGGAAATTCACCATTTCCACACACAGATTGGAGATTTAACGAATTTCCGAATCCTGCCGCCCATGCTCTACATGTTACCTGCATAGAATTGATGGCACTTCCTCTTGCGGCCAATACTGTCGGGAATGCATTGTTAGATGTGATACTGAAAGGGTAAGATGAAATATATTTTTTATAGTGGTATTTTTTTAAAATGTAATGACTGTCATTATTCAGGCACACAGTTCTTTCTCGATCTAATATTGAATCTTGGATGAATGCTGTAGCTTTAGTCTTGACTGCTCTTCCAGTAAGTTCACTTACAAAATTTATTTTGAAAGAGGATTTAATAACCATTTATTGACTAAACACATTACTAGGAATCTTACTGGTCTGTTCTTCATGATCGAATTCTAGAAGTAATTCAGAGTCCTCTGCTTTCCATGCCTCTTCCGGACATGGATCCTTTTCAGGTATTTGACTTTTCGAAGAGTCACTGCACCATGACCGAGGTGCAGTGCAGCCATCTCATCGCATTAACACATGCCATCTGGTATCACGCCAGCGTGGGACAAATAAGTGCAGTACTCCCGCAAGTAGTTTTAATGTTAAATTTAGGTATGGATTATTAACATCTTTATCTTACCATTTACATTTACTTCAGATTCATGAGAGAGAAATTAAAGCCTGTTATCAAGACTGAAGAACAGCTGCTGTTCCTCTGCCATTTAGTTGGACCATTCTTGCAGCGTTTTCAGGGTGAAAGATCTCGATGTATAAAGGAGGTATATTTTTAATTTTGTATGTATGGAACAACTAAGTTCACAATTCATTAAATCTTCTATTTGTAGGTGACAATAGAGTTGTATGAAATGCTCGAATTAGTGAGTAAAAATTACGACCAGTTAAAGTATATGGAAGCCATTTGTGATTTACTGTATCCTTAATAATAATAATAATAATAATTAATAATAATAAAACACATCACTTCTGGGTGCAAGCTCTTGGCACAGACATATTATTTACACAGACATAATCAAGTAGCAAATATAATACACCAAGAGCTTTCAAAGAAACACAACTTGGTAGACATCCACAAACTGTACTACAAACACATTCCACAAACAGTATTGGAAAACAACATGCACAAAATGTACTACGACAGAGCCATAATCACAGATAAAACAGTTTACCACAACAGACCAGACATCACACTCATTGACAAACACAATAAAATCACATACATTATAGACATAGCCATTCCAAACACTCACAATGTACAAAACACATGCACTGAAAAAATTAGCAAGTACACAGAACTCGCCCAGGAAATAAGGCATCTGTGGAGGATGGATAGGGTGCTTATTGTACCTGTTGTTCTCTCCTGTACAGGTGTGATACCACACACACTACACAAAAGCCTGGGAACATTAGAATTGAGTAGAAATACATACATAACACTACAGAAGGCCACTATATTGAATACATGCCACATTGTTAGGAAATTCCTGAATACAGACACTGACACACTTATTTAATTTTAGTTTTGTTTTGGTTGCTATGCCTTGACTCTGGTCCGTCATAGTGCACAGCCACTGGTGTGAACCGAGTAAAACTCACTAAACCCAACATAATAATAATAATAATAGTAATACTAAATTATGTAAACACTCACTTACTAACAAACTACATTCATTCATTCAATTTCTACACACTCAGACATTCTTACATTAGTTTATGCTGGGGCAGTCACAGTAGTGACACACCTTGGACTGAAAATACAATTGCAGACAGATACACACAAAACACGATCCTATCACAAGCCTGCCTGGCAGAGAATTGATACACAAATAAATGACATTAGATGGCAATTGGTGGGCTCACACAATACACTAAAAACAACGTAATACCCAAATTAAAGAAACAACTCAAAAACATTTTCAAGAAAATCACAACACACATTACAGAATACATTGAGTCTACATGCTTTGGCTGCGAGTTTTTGTTTTAGTTTATTAAACGATACAAAACATATTCATTATGAAAACAACAAACTAAATTATTTACAAACAAGTTAGTACCAAAACAAACACTGATACACAGTACAGTGGCACACCAATAGAAGAAGAACTCATAACTTATTGGTCTTTGCTTTGGTCCAATGCTGTTACACACAATGCTGATGCAGGCTGAATAGAGGAGGAGAACAAAAACTTGCACAACATACCAACTATGCCCTGTGCTGAAATAAATGTACATGACATCTGCTACGCTGTTAACAGAACACACAACTGGAAGACACCTGGTGTAGACAATATTCACAATTTCTGATACAAAAAATTTACATCACTGCATCAGGAACTAGCTAAACATCTGACATACATAATCATCAATCCACAAGACATGCCAAAACTTTTTACTCAGGGTGTAAAGTACTATATTATTTTTCCGACTTTTCCAACGATTATCGACACGATTGTGTGCCGGAAATAGCCGTTCCCTAACGGGTACTTTACGCGGATTCGCGTTAGTGTGCCAGGCCTGAACTTTAAGTGTGCACCGAATTAAATAATGACCAAGTTTGTCAATAACAAATCAAATATTTAATAAAAGTTCTAGTAATAAACTATATACAAAATTGAATAAATTATTTGAATTTTACTAAATGAAAGTCAATAAGAATCAACCCGACAAAACTCAAATCAATCTATTTTTTAACTTAATTCTATTCCCCTTTGGAATTCGACAAAATATCAAAGACTTAATTTATATACAATAATTCTTATGAATTAAAGATCCTAATCGTCACCTCAATATACTAGGAACCCTTTTCCTCAACTCTCAAGACTTTCTCTAATCTTCGATCCACAAATCAAATAACTTCAAAAGCGCCTTGGAACTATTTTATCCTATCGGACACCTCTCTTTCATTTGCTGCTATGAAGCTCACCAAGCTCGTTGATAAAAGCAGCTCACCTCGTCCATCTTCACTTAAGATTCGGACTTTATACTATAGTTTATAGTTTGTAAAGAAAAGGCCTTAACTCAATGGTATAGCCAGAAGGAAAGGAAGAGGGAGGGATGGAGATAGGGTGGGGAGTGGGTGGGAATGGGAAGGAAAAGAGCGAAGGGGATAAGAAGAGAATAAGGGCACCAGCCGCAAACCGTCCGTACGAAGGGGACAATTTACGAATAACGTGTATGGATTAAAAGAATGCGTGAAGGATAAAGAGAGTAAAGATGGTGTCGGACTTTATACTGTGAGGTGACGTCACAACTCTGAATGTGATCACTTCCCTCATTTACATACTTATTTGCTAACAATAAACTTTTTCTATTTGTCTGGCAGCCTATTTTCCGACAATACTCGCTAACCTTTTACATTATTCTTTTTGACAATTTTCGGGATGTTTTTATTCTTTAAGGTTTAGCGAGTCCCTAAGTTGTACTGGTGGGGTCTCCCCCCTTTTCTCGGTGCGGACATACTTTTTTCCGCTCGGGAGCGCAAGGGTGCACGAGTTTTTTCTACGGCACTTTTCTCTCATTGGTGAGTTGGTTTCTCTTCTATTTTTAAGTTTCTAAGGTGAATGGTGAGGAAACCTTCGTCCTAACAAAACATAAGTCCCAAANCTAAGTTGTGCTTGTGGGGTCTCCCCCTTTTCTCGGTGCGGACATACTTTTTTCCGCTCGGGAGTGCAAGGGTGCACGAGTTTTTTCTACGGCACTTTTCTCTCATTGGTGAGTTGGTTTCTCTTCTATTTTTAAGTTTCTAAGGTGAATGGTGAGGAAACCTTCGTCCTAACAAAACATAAGTCCCAAATAAAAGTAAATAAAAATAATGCTTGGACTTGGTTCCTTACAAGGGCATCACCTACATGAAACCTAAAAACAACAACACCACAAACCCCACACAACACAGATCAATTACATGTCTTCCAACACTCTACAAATTATTGAAAACATGTATCACAAACAAAATATACAAACATGTTGAAGAACACAACATTCTTACAGAACAACAAAATGGTTGGCATAGAAATCACAGGGGATACAAAGAACAGTTACTCATTGATTCAGTCATTCTACGGCAAGCACACAAACAACACAGAAACATACACATGGCATATATAGACTACAGAAAAGTATTCGACAGCGTTCCACACAGTTGGCTGCTACATATTCTACACATGTACAAAATACATCCATCACTCATTGCATTCTTCCAAAACACTATGCAGCACTGGAGAACAACACTACATCTCAGGGTTAGTAACACTTCCATACAAACAAACAAAATATTCATTAGGCGAGGAATTTTTCAAGGACATTCCTTGAGTCCTCTCTGGTTCTGCCTAGCCCAGAACCCATTATCCAACATGTTAAACAACTCGCATTACGGCTACAATATCAGACATGGAAAAACAACACAGTTTACACTGTCACATCTCATGTACATGGATGACATAAAGCTTTATGCATCCACACAGAAACAACTTCATCAACTCTTACACATCACACATTCATACACTAAGGACATACAAATGGAGTTTGGCTTAGACAAATGCAAAACACTTCACATAGATAAAGGAATCCTGAAGAAAGAAGAGTTTGCACTTAGAAATGGAGACGTTATTGAATCCATGGAAGAGGATGAATTCTACAAGTATTTAGGATTCCAACAGGCCAAACTAACAGAACATACACAAATAAAGCAAAGATTAATTAAAGAATACCAAAGTAGGTTAAACGCTATCCTCAGAAAACAGTTAAATGCAAAACACACAGTTAAAGCAATAGACACATATGTCATCCCAGTACTCACATACTCTTTTGGAGTTATACATTGGACTCGCACAGATCTCGAGCAACTCCAAAGGAAAACAAGAGCAACACTTACTAAGCATAAACAACATCACCCTAAATCCGCCACAGAAAGATTAACCCTTCCACGTAAAGAAGGCAGATGTGGCCTGATTGACATAGTTATCCTTCACTACAAACAAATGCAGTCACTACGAGAGTTTTTCTACAAGAAACAAGAAACATCAAACATCACAGTTACATAAAGCAGTAACTCTAGCAGACTCAAATAACACACCATTAAACTTACACTCACAACATACAGACATGTCACAACATATAAAAAGCATAGACAACATTAAGCAATCATGGGCTGAAAAGGCTCTCCATGACAGGCATCCTTACGACCTGGCCCAGGATTTTGTTGACAAAACTGCGTCAAACAGCTGGTTAGATCAGGGATGCCTCTTTGGGGAGACGGAAGGATTCATGATTGCCATACAGGATCAGGTCATAAATACTAAAAACTACAGAAAAAACATACTCAAAGATACAACACTCACAAATGACACATGCAGAAAATGTCACATCATGCCAGAAACTATACAACACATCACTTCTGGTTGCAAGCTCTTGGCACAGACAATTATTTAAATAGACATAATGAAGTAGCAAATATAATACACCAATAGCTTGCAAAGAAGCACAAATTATTAGACATCAATGAACCATACTACAAATACATTCCACAGACAGTATTGGAAAACAACACGCACAAAATGTACTACGACAGAGCCATAATTACAGATAAAACAATTTACCACAACAGACCAGACATCACACTCATTGACAAACAATAAAATCACATACATTATAGATATAGCCATTCCAAACACTCACAATGTACAAAACACATTCACTGAAAAAATTAGCAAGTACACAGAACTCGTCCAGGAAAGAAGGCATGTGTGGAGGATTTAAAGGGTGCTTATTGTACCTGTCGTTCTCTCCTGTACAGGTGTGATACCACACACACTACACAAAAGCCTGGGAACATACAATTGAATATAAAAACATACATCATACTACAGAAGGCCACTATATTGAATACATGACATATTGTTAGGAAATTCCTGAATACAGACACTAACACACTTATTTAATTTTAGTTTTTGGTTGCTATGCCTTGACTCTGGTCTGGCATAGTACACAGCCAGCAGTGTCAACCGAGTATAACCCACTAAACCCAACATAATAATAATAATTATATTAAAAGCAAGAATGTTATTTTAGCAAAGTTTCTTAACCCAAAGTTATCACATTAAATACATGTTTACCGGAGACGTTGTTAAAAATGACGTGGAGCGCAGCATCCGGACTCTAAAGCCAAAATTACAAATGAGGTTGCGATTTGTAACTCACCTGAACATAGAAGAAGTTACCGTCACGTAAAAATTTTTTATAACAGAAGAAACATATAAATAACAATTGCAACTTGATATATTTTGTAAAATGTGTACACAGTCTTGAAATAAAAATTTATAATCATGAGCATTTAAATTAGCTTTTTGTTATGAATTCAATCAAAAAACAAATATATAATTATTTGTTGATTAACAAATGAATGTTCTGTTAGTGAAATCTCCAGGCTTGTTTATTATAGATGCAAGGTATTCTAAGAAAACAAACATTTTAAATATGCACACCTGAGAAAATAAAACTTGCATTCTTTTAATTGTAAGATATAAAGTAGTAATTCAAAATATTTCTCCACATTATTGATCATACATAGTTCATATTTCTAGAAAGTGTTGTTAACACATGGAAAAATTTGTTTTCAAAGACTTTTTCCTGCAACATTCCATCTATCACAAATTTGTAACCATTTTTTCCCCTTTTATTATCCATCTTGTTTTCAGCCTTCTGTCAACTGCAAGCCAATAACCAACAATTACATTGTAAGTTGCTAGAATCTCCAAAGAGGAGAATATTTGGGTAATGTTCTACAACATACATATTTTTTTGTATTGGCAACAAAACATTATTAGGGAGTGAAATGAACTGTTGAAGTTGGATGTGTCAAGTGGCAGTTTTAGTTTTGTGTAGAAACACATGCCAATCTGAATGATACTACTACTACTACTGTTACAAGTATTGCAATTTCTTGATGTTATAATTAGCTGTAATTACAATTGAAGTTGAAAACTGGTATGCAATTTAGAAGGCATATGGTCAGACATTATTTCTCTCTATTACTTTTGATTTATTTTTGTTAGAAATTCACTGCACATATAATTATAAAATAAGCAAAATGAGATGGAACCTCTAAACTACATTCAATATAAAAAATAACAACAACGAGCAATTATTTATTGTGACATTGTCACAATGCCAGGCTGCACTTTTTAATTTATTTAATTAAAAATATATGTTCTTTACGTTAAATTTATTAGTAGTGTCTTGCCTCTTTACATCATACTTCCATTAACAATAGAGTCGTGCTGGTCATCTATTTACTGCTTTTGTATCTGGTTTCAGATTTCTTGTATCTATCTTTGTTCTCGAGATTAAGAAAAGATGAACGGACAACAGTGGGAATTTATAGGTCTAATTTTTTGAAATTGCAGCCCAATAATAATACAGTGGCTCCTCATTATATCACTCATTTGGGTATATTATTCTATTTTTCCTTCCAAATGTAAAAGCACTTTAGTCAATAGTTTTTTAAAAATAGTTGCCATTGAATTTCTACCAGCAAAGAAATATTACCTTATTCCAATCATCGGCATTAAAACTACAATTGTACAAAATATGACCCATAAATAAAGCGAGTCGGTACAAAGATAAAAAATAGGCAAAATGGGTGGATAGAAACATGATACCTCAGTTATATTACATCATCTGATATATTTATTGCTCGTTCAGTTTGCCTCCCAACATGTGTGACATAGTCAGGAACTACTGTAATAATCATTGGTCAACAGAAGTCAAGCTTCCTCATAAGGTAATATACTATGGATTAATGAAACATTCTATTGGATGGCATAACTATTATAATCTAATTACTGTTTATAAAATGGTTATCAGTAAAATAAACTTTTGTGTGCATTTAAGAACTTTCCTCCATCTTTGAGCATACTTAAATTATTTAAATTTAGAAGTAAACAATTTAACATTTACCAGCTGTTAAACATTCCTCTAAGGCAAGCAAAAGCATTTTTTAAATCAGATTTCTTTGAAGGATGGTGTTGAAAATCATCAGTGAGAAGAGGCAAAAGTTTAAACAGAGTATTCTAGTGCTGGCCAAGATTTCTAAAAATTATCTGGAGCTATATTCTGAAAAACATATATAATTAATGAACTGGATGCCTGCTTGACATCCGATTTGTCTCGAGTCACCGTTGTAACTTTTAGTATTCTTCCACAATGTTTTTAGGTGTCTTCACTTGTAACATAAGCTCTGATACTGCGGGAATGTACACACACCGCTTTTGTATGTTGTTAAGCTTAGGAGCCAAAATTGGATGCCTCCCATTGTAGAGGCGTGGAAGTGCAACATTGCTTCTCAGAAGCCTTCCTCTCTTCCTGTAGGGCCCATGGCATTGTAAGTGATCCAATGAGCATTGCCCTTGGTTTTTCCTCAGATATTTTTATTCTTGAAGCTTTCTGCGGTCACACAAATTTCATTTATCTCGAAGCCAGGTGTACTGCACATTTCCTGTATAGACAAAGTGTGTTTGCCGTGACATTCTACTTTTAAGGGAATTTTCTTTCTGGCCAACTCCACAAGTTTGCACCAAGATTCTGAAATGTATAGTGCAGACGTTCTTTTGATATGCTCATTTACTTCAAAATTTCTGTCACAATCATGAAACACATGACCCAGTGAAGCAAACTTATGTTCCATAGTCAACTGTCGTCTTGATTTGAAAAAGGTAATACCAGAATGAGAGTACATTTGTTTTTATTCAGGTCCCACAAGGATCAAACCATGCAACTAACTTAGAACAATTGCCATCATCTATATCTTTGATTTTGGTATTCACATAGTTGCAGAGACAGAATATGATTTCCCAAGAACCGCTGCTGGCTTGGTCTTCTGACTACAATATACATGTACGATTGGTTTTTGTGATCTCAAACAGAGATTTTACAAACACAGCTGCCTACTGCAAAACACTAAACTAATGTTTATGTGAGAAATAGATAATGTTTGTTAGAGATTAAAGATTTCCAAGGTAACATTTCTTTCAGAGGTTTCATGAAAGTCATCTTTCATCATGACCCCTACCAACGTCAAGTCGGACGATAAGTTTGTCAAGAAATCTATCAATTGGCACTAAGTAATGAATCGGAGGTCTAGAATCACGTTTTGATCTCACGATGGAGTAACAATAAAATAAGGACAGATTAGTTTTGTAAGTATTGCATAGCCAATTTATTTTAAAAACTTTTATTGTGTTTTTTATCGTCGAATAGTTTGTGTGTTTATGTACTAATATATACTTTTTTATTATGGACTTTTTAAGGGAAAGGAAAAGACCCTGAGGATCAAGTGCAGCTAGAGAAGTACCTAGGAATATGACAGAGTTTGATTTGAATATTTTTCCATGGAATTGTCAAGGAACTTTAATTTCAAATCTTATGGATGTGAATTTTCTGAAATTTTTATTTTTTTGTATTGTTGCTCTTTTGGAAATGTGGACGACATATTGGATGAAAACTTTTTTGCTTCATTGATAACCATCACAGAACACTTAGCTCATAAGCCAGCTGACCCAGGAAGACCTTTTGGTGGACCGTTATTAATTGCCAAACATTCGGTAAGCTCAAATTACTAAATATATACTTTATTATAATCAAATTCAATTATGATGGGTCTTTTTATGGGATGTCCTAGTTTGATGTTAATTTTTATATACTTATCCATTTCTGAATACGCCCTGTGGCGGATCTCAAAGGATATATTTTTGATTAGTGAACGACGATTTTTTAGAATTAGGGGACGTTAATGATAGAATTGCGAATGAACTATATTCGTTTTATTTCAGCTCTAATATTTTTATAATTCTCATTCTTCTAATGATCCAATTCTTAGTAACAGAGGGGGAAAATATTTAAGTTTGATAAAAACTTTGACTTGCTAATTTTAAATGGTCGTTTTGTAATGATTTTCCAGCTAAATTTACATCTGCTTCTATCATAGGTACTTCAGTTATAGATTTAATTGCTTCCAAATCTAACT
Organism: Centruroides sculpturatus; assembly: GCF_000671375.1. Classification (NCBI taxonomy): domain Eukaryota; kingdom Metazoa; phylum Arthropoda; class Arachnida; order Scorpiones; family Buthidae; genus Centruroides; species Centruroides sculpturatus. The sequence goes on along the minus strand of NW_019384572.1, from coordinate 64,720 downwards.
TAGTGGACAACTTGAATAAATTGCAGGTTTTAAACAAATTTAATTGTGATCATCTCTACCTGTCTAGGTAACTTTTAAATTTCATAGTTCTAGACCCAATGAAGAGAATTTATTGGAAACCCTCAAAGTTGGCTGATCATTTCTCTACTGTTAATTCTGGGTTTGATGGAATTGAAGAGAAAAACTTTTGGATATTTTTTATCTTTGTATTCAACATTGATATGTTTGCTAAGAGATTTGGTCTCTCAATGTGGTATGCTGTTTGGACAGATTTTCAAGTCCTTATGGAAAAATTTGATTTGATTGTGATCATTTGAAATTTAAAATATTTGCCAATTGTGCTCTGAAATCTTTTAGAAAGGACAGAATTAAAGAAGTTTAAGTTTTTCTTTGGTTTAGAATAATTAGTATAATCTCTTTGTGAGTCAAAGAAGATACTATTTTGGCATAGGGTCAATGTGCAATTTTTGAATTGTAAATTTAGGGCGACTTTTGGAAAATGGTTAATAAATGTAGGGTTCAAAGATCATCTAATATTATTTCTACCAAGGATTGAAACTTGTTTCTGAGAGAACATTTTTTGGTCCTTTTTTGGTTATTAAGCTTGCTATACATTTTGATAATTATAGTCCATTATTAGATGACCCAATTTCCTTTGAGGAACTAGTAGGTTCTAAGTTTTTTAAGAAATAATGAGGCCTCTGATCTAGATAAAATCAAAAACAAGATGGTAAAATCGGGATCTTTTTAATATTACAGTCTGTTGACTCCATCTTTTTACTTTCGATTTTTTTCTCGAGCTCCGACCGATGACACTAAGAATGGCAGTTTGGGTATACAACCCACCTACAATGTTTGAGCGTGCTTGTTAACTTACCCAAATTTTAGCTCCAATTAGAATTTATTTATAAAATATTTGAGATTGTTTCTTTATTGGTCGATTTAAGTAAAGAGAAGCTATGCTAAACAATAAAGTAACAGTATAATGACTAAGTTTTATAATTTGCATAAAATTGGGTAACAATTTATTGAACAGATGATAACTTTTGATCTTAGAACAGAATTTTTTCTCTTAAAAAAAAATGAAGCCTACAAGCAATGTACATGTGAATAATTTTAGCAGTTAGCAAAGCTGTGTGAAGTGAGTTCACAACTAGTTTATAAACTGTTTGTGATTAATTAATGATTTTTAGCATCTGAAAAAATGTATTGATGAGTCGAACTGCCAGATGTTCGTCTTAAACAACTTGAATTTAGTCTGAAACGGACAGAAAACTTGAAAAAAAAAAAATACAAAACCAAAATGGTAATCTATTCGAGTCCATTATTCAAAACCAATGCGGTTTTGAATAATGGTTGCTTTTTGTGTAAAGTACTAGTTTCTCTTGTAAATTACACAAAGATTTTGAAATAATGGCTTCTAAAAACATAAGCAATTTGTGCAATGTCTCTGTTGGATGGCATAAAAGTCTCTTTGACTTGATATCCATTAATTCACTTCTGGTAGTGTGAAGGTTTTTGTCGATCATAGCATTTAAAATTAAGCAGACAACATACAGGGAGCACTTCCCTGTATGTTGTTTGTGCGCTATCTATTGTATGGTGATAGCTATTGTATAACTAGAAATTTCCCTATCAAGCACAATTGGAATACTTTTTATCAGAAAGTAGACATTTTAAAAATTCAAAAAGAGTTGCTATTTCTACAAATTAAGTAGTTTATACTTGAGTTTGACGTGACACTGTTTCGGCAGCCCTTGTCAAAGCCAATTTTACTGAATGTTGCTCGAGTCGGACTTCATGGGTCTTGGTCATTCTTATTCTTTTAGATCTAGAAATTACCCAACCAATTTTACTTTTGCACTTTTCCTCTAGGTGGTTTTTTTGACAAAATAGCAAGTCTTTTTAATTCCACATTGATAAAATAAAGATGAATTGTATGTATGTTAGTTAGATGAGCAATAACACTTTCTAAATAATGGGCTCGTTAGATCGTTATTTCCGATTGGATAATAGGATGTCACGTGGTCACTATGGAAAGATTCTTTGTTCAAGTACAGTTGGTATTTCTTCCTTGCAGAACGTGCTCTTGCCAAAGATCGTTTTTTTACAATAAAATCACAAACTTTTCTATCTTTTGGTTCATCATACACCAATCTTGCTATCATTCTGCATCTTGAGATTTTCTACATTAATTTCTTTGTTAGCCGATTAACATTCCACTTTGTAGAATGTGATTACTCTGCTACATCTGTGAGAAAGGTTCAGTTTGACAGAAAGGACAAGTTTGACAACTTTCTAAAATTTACTATACCACTTGCTCCGAGAAGTAGGTTACAAAAAATAACTCCAAACATTGGATTTTCAATAAAACTCATTGTATGCTAGAGAATTTGGTTTCATTTCCCCTGGAAACAGTTCTGTCTGGAGTAAAGCTGTATTGCACTTGCTTGAACTGAAAATTATTTTATTTGAAAACTCTTAAAGCAAATCAGTGGTGGTGATTAAACAACTAAATTTGTCAGAGAGCATGATTCTTAGATTGAGGCATTTAGACATTCTTACTGATATTTCAAGGGATTTTTTTCACTCAAATATCCTTAACCATGATCTTCAGAAACTGCAAGCACTCCATCTAAAGGTCAAAACATCTTTTGCTCATTTCTCCTTTATGTGGAACTCTAGGATTTTAATTTCTGCATAAACAACATTTTCATTGTTATTGATTCTTTCTTGACAGAGATATAAATGCATAAAGTCACAATGCTTAAATTTGATTTTTGAACAATGTATCTGTTGATACGACTGGAACTTTTTTAAAAATCAGAGAGTATACTGAAGTCAAATGGAATTTTGGGAGTTTAGTTTTAAAATCATATAGAAACTGGTTAACTTGGTTAAATGTGCAAAAGAGATTTTATTTTCAATGATCTGTGCCACAAACATACTTGGTCTCCAACAGTGGGATTTGTAGCAAAATTAGTAGTAAGAAAGACCGAAAAAAAGAGCTATTGAATTAGGTCACGCTAAATTTCTAGGCAATATGGTAGGGTCCAGCAAACTCAACTTACTGTGGACCGAGATGATGAGTTACAGAATATGTCAAGTTTTATGGCACATGACAATGCTAGTCTAAATAGCAAAATTTTTGTAAATGTATTGTGTGTGCAAATTCATATATGTATTAACTATGTACCATTAGTGACTATTTCTATTTACAGCTGCTAAATGTTAATTTAAAAAATTATTGGCCATTCGATGGTTACTTTCGAGTTAGTGTCGTTCATGTTGTGGCACTTTGTTAACACATGGAACCAATGCTATTATTCAATGTCGCCAGTGAATAACGACAACTTAATTTCTACCTTTATAACTGAACACTAGGATCAAATACGTGTAAGAAACGTTAAGTTTCTGGGACTCTACTGTGCATGGACAATATTTTTATCATTAGGAAAACCTGTATGAAGAGAGCAATAATGCCAAAACACGTCTGAGTTTAAAAACTGAACAAGGAGGAGTCTCTAAGGACATGATATTAACAAATTATCTACAAATTCTAACAATATCAAACCAGTTCTTTTATTTTTGATCAAAATTGAGACTTGACAGATTCAGTGTATTTTAAAAAATGAAAAATTTGGTCCAAAATAATAATAATAATCTTGTTAGCTTAATACATTTTAATTATTGAAAATAATCCATATAATACAAAATACGTTCACATATTAAATGGAGTCGTCCACTATACGGGACTAACAAGTAAGTACTGTACTTTTGGACTTATGTCGTCATCTTTGTAACCGATAGAATTTTCCAAGCACGAATAAAAATTTGAAGCTTGGTTTTATCATAAAATTGATTTTATCATCATAAAAGGATAAATATATTGTTGCAAAAAAGTAACAAAGTGAACATATTGGATAAATACATTTGTTGCTTATAAAGATAATCATGTTTATATTCCCCTACGCTCATTTGAAATGTGAAATAAAATTATTTAATTAAATAATCCAAAACGGCATTTGTAAATTTTTGTTGAACCAAATTCGACTCATTCCATTTCTTCTCGAGAATTCTGTTTTCGGTCCGGATCCGGCATGCGACAGATTTGGATCAGTGGCGAGCGTTTCAGATTGGACATATTTAGTGGTGTGAGAAAAATGAATTGATGTTTTGTTTTGTGTGCAGCTGTCTCAATCATCATATCCATACTTATTCTTCTGTTCACCAAATCCTGAATAAAAAAAATTAGATATGCAACATTAATGTAGATCTTTTCACTGAGCATAAATACAGCCATGTCTTATTCACAACTCAAAATTCTAGTAATTACAGGCTGGTAAATTATGTTCACAGCAATAACAAGTAAAACAGGGAAGTAACTTTTGGGATGAGACTAATTCCTGGAGAGCACGAGCAATGCATGTGCAAATCTCGCTCTCGCACCAGTTTGCAGAAACAGTCTCGGCATTTCATATTTTCTTTTGACCCGGTTCTTGGTCCCCTGACTACCTACAAGTCTGGTTTATTTTGTGTGTGCATGATTTGGGCACCAAATACACGGTGCTAAATCGCAACTCCTGACATGTACTCCTTCATACCTGTAAGCTGTGTGCAGCCGTTGACAGCAGTGCGATTTTAGATGCAACATAGTCTCATCAAAACAGATCTTCACAATATAAGATACATTTAAACATTGATTAATTCAATATATGGATTCAAAAGCAAAAAATTAAATTCTAATGATATAATCCAATTTGATTTTCACATACTTCTTAGCCTGCAAAATGCAAGTTTTTGATAAGTAATAGTATATGATGATATCAAAGGTTATAAAGTTTTGTGGATTATATAACAGATTGATCCCAGAATGGAAGCAATGTTAAAAACTACAAAATCCTAACAGTGGAATACCAAAGATAAATAGCAGTCACAGGAAAATCAAGGCATATTTTGTGAACTGGGAATAATTCCAATCAAGAGATTTGGAGGATAACTGGAATTCTAAGAAACTAAGAGGGCCAATTAAGACTGTCATAACAGAAATGGACTTTAACTTGTATTTGATGAAATTGTAAAGACTATAAATAGAGGAATGACTGGAATATGGAAAAATAACATTATAGAGATTGGGAATGATGATAATACTCTAACAAACTTTTGCATTTGATAAAACATTGAAAAAATACAATTCCCTTACATTACCTTGCTTTTCAGAAATTTTTAGTACAGTAATGCCTCGAGATATGAGCGAGTTTTGGTTAAGCATCCTCTAGTTGGTGCTGTGGGCACCAAGCTTTGAGATTATTTCCACTTGCAGTACACATGTTCACCTCGCTCTGGAAAGATCTCTGTTGTGTTGTGTCTTTTTTGCCATTATTTTGCAAAATTTCGTTAGTGACACCATTGGTGTGAAAAGCCGAAACATATGATTTTGCTTGAGGTAAAGTGGGAAATTATAAAAAAACATGAAGGCTTAAGAGTAATGGATTTGGAAACACAGTATGAGCATTCTACATCAATGATATGCACAATATTGAACAGAAAGCCTCTATAATGGCAGTCATATATATAACAGCAGCCAAGGGAGTAACGATAATATTGAAGCTATGCACTTCGGTCCATGAGAAAATGGAAAATCTTCCGTTTCTGTGGATAACAGAGTACTTAAGCAGTTCATTGGAGACACCTTCACTGAGGCTATCATTTGTGAAAAGGCACAAACAATTTACTCAGATTTTTTCTCCCATTAAGTGCAGGCATATTAGAAAATGTCGATTTACTGCAAACAAAACGTAACAAATTAGAAACTGAAGTAGACAGACTGGACAAATATCTGAAAAATGTGGATCATTTTACTCAGATTTGATACAACAAGAGGGTTAACTACCCTCTTGTTGTATCAAATCTTATGTTGTTCTTCAGCAGAAGAAGAGTCTAAAAAGGGAGCTGGTTTGAAAATTTCAAAAAAAGGACTGGCATTCATTCTGTTATTAGGCATGGTGAGGTGGCCAAAGATTTTGTCAAAACACTTGTGAAAATCATAGAAGTTGAAGGATAATCCCCCAACAAGTCTTTGACTGTGACAAAACTGGACATTTTTGGAAGAAGATGCTAAGGAGGACTTACATCACAGCAGAGGAGATACCAGGCCACAAACTGATGGACACGTTAACTCTTGCACCATGTGCAAATGTAAGTGGTGACTGCAAGATAAAGCCACTTCTCATATACCACTCTGAAAACCCAAGAGCTTTTAAGCTGCATATCATGTGGAGGGCTAACCCAAAAGTGGATGATGAGGCAGTTCTTTGTCAATCAGATAAATTTGGTGTTTGACCTCCAGATACTTTGTTTTACAGCAGGACCAATGATCTACCACTGTGAGCTCTTCTCATTCTAGATAATGCGCCACCCCACCAACCTTTAAGACGACATCCTTGGGGAGTTCAGTTTCACCAAGGTTCTCTACCTTCTCATTATTCCAATCTCAAGAAACTATATATGAAACACCTTTTCAAACGATGCTTTGAGGTTACAGAAAATACCAACCTCGCTCTTAAAATGATCCTTCCTGAATTCTTGAAGATTATGATATGTCTCAAAAATATTGACATGGCCTGGCAGGATGTTACAAAGAGAATATTGACCTCTGCCTGGAAGAAATTGTGGCCTAATGCTGTGAAAAGGACTTTGAAAGGTTCAAACCCGAAGAGGAAGTGGTGAGGAAATCACAAGTCTGGAGATGTAAACAAGATTTTAGGTGAGAGTTCTGAATGCTGATTTAGATGGTGTGAGACCCGAAAGGCCCCTGGGTCTAAATTAATATTTTATTAATAATGTTAAAATATTGTCACCAAATATTACTTCATTTTTGGTGAGAAAAATACTGTTTTAACATGGGAATAGGCAGATAACAGATGTTACTTCCTTTCACAGAAGAGAACATCCTCTGACTTTCCCTTATCTGGTTAAAATCCTGCTCAGATGGGAAATGGTTACCCCTCATTCATTCCCCTTTCATCCGTTCTCATGAAAGAGTTACTGGCCGATGATTGGTCGGTATTTCGAAGATATACAGGGAACTTGTCAGAATTCGGGGAGTTGAACGACAGATCTGAAAGCGTCCAAACTCCACATACGTTTCCCTCCTGATGAACGACGTCCTTAGACGAGTCACATACGGAATAAGTCTAGAGTCTGCACGTAGAAAATGATTTTGTGCACTTAGTGATCTCCCATACGAAGAAGTAAATGAACTTTATCTCCAAAGTGTCCATACAGAGAAGATGACGAACGACAACTAAACAGGTCGTATGTCTTATAACGATTTTGTGAGCTCTCTCTCGATCGCGACTAGGGTAGAATATAAGTATAGCTATCGCTCGATTTGTATAGTATTTGTAGTGGTTCTGTCTCTCGTTTATCCACATTCTGTATGAGTTTATTTTCTTGTTTATTAAATTTATTATTTCGTTATTTATTTCGTTATTAATCAAAATGTCTCGTACTTGTGTGACCGAATCAGATCATATATGCGTGTTTGTCCGTGCATCGATAAATTGACAAACTGGTGTCAGTCCTGACGAACATCTGACCTTCGCAGTTCGGATGAACTAGCGGTTATCGCTCTCCTATGAAACTTTTAAGATCGGATCTCTGAAACTTTGGAGACAGATTTCGGTTAATCTGTGCCTAGTAAGTGATACAGGCGAAATAAACCTACCCTGTACCCCAGGCTACTCTCACAATGGAGATGGTGGAGTTACAGAAGGAGCAGATAAGCAAGGTTATACAAGTGATTGGTATCCCTGCGATGGAGCCAGAGGTGGAAGAGGTTAGCTCTGCCAAAGTTCTTTAATTTCGCACGTAATGTGGGAGAAATTTACAGACTTTGTTGAGAGAAAACACCTGGAAAAAGTTGTCACTGGTCGTGTTATGGCTTAGGCAAACCTCCTTGGACAGGTTTATGTTGAAACGGTCGGCCAATAAAAGTGAAGACAAAAATTAAATTTTAAAATTTTTTAAAAATTAGTTACAGTAATGGATAAAATTAATCTTTGGTATTGTAGACTAGGCTAGTCATTGTCCCTCTATTTCTCCACCGCCAGTTGGACTATGACTTATCTGAACTTCATGGTTCAGTACAGTTTGTTTGTAAGCTACATGTTTTTGCTTGTAAGAAAAAAAAAACAAAAATAGGGGTGATTTTTTAGGGGCCTGGAATGGATTGGAATAAATTAAACTCGTATCTCAAGGCATTACTGTATTTGATTAAAAGTTCATTATAGTTGCAAATTTGGTATGCAATAAAATGTACCATTTTCTCTGACTCTTGTCATTTTTAATTTTGATCCAAAAGCACTATCAAAAAATTTTTCAATGAACGGCCCCATTGCTATTTTTCTATTCCAAATTATAAGATACATGAACGATGCATTCATTGTTTTAAAGAAGATACATGGATGACCACAAACATGTCATCCATGTATCTTCTATAAAATTCTAAATGAACAAGACTTAGAGAAAGGAGTACATTTTTTGGATGTATGGATTGAGATGTGGATTTAATAAAACAAGATGAATGCAGGATGAAGTATATAGTAAAGTTGCTTTCAGACCAATTTATATACTGTTTCATTCATGGGATCTCTACAGATATAGGAATGCTGTTTTTGAAACTCTGGTGAGAAGAGCAATAGTTCTTAAATTTAAAAAAAAAAAAGACTATACAAACAACAAGTCCTTTTTTTTCTGTTCACATCCTTTTTAATTTCAATTCCGGAAACCACAAACAGCAGGCGACATGAAGTAATACTTCTAAAACAGAAAAATACAATTAAAAATGATCTCGAGGTCAACCCTTTTTTGTGGGTTACAACATCAATAAACATTAAAAACCAAATTCTTCACAACAGCATTCATGTTATATAATTGCATTTAAGCTGAGAGTCCTCTGGTGGATTTTTGGGCAACTCGGAAATTATTTACATAATTGTACGTATTAGCCCAGGATTGTTATAATGTGTACAATTATGTAAATAATTTCCGAGTCGCCAGAGGACTCTCAGATCATTTTTAATTGTATTTTTCTGTTTTAAAAGTTTTACTTCATGTCGCCTGCTGTTTGTGGTTCCTGCATTTGAATTAAAAAAGATGTGAATAGAAAAAAGGACTTGTTGTTTGTATAGTCTTAAATTTTCAAATTAATTATAACAATCCTGGGCTAATGTGTACAATTTAGCAATAGTTCTCTTTGTGACAGCCATTAAAAGTAGAATTAGAATTGATAAAAGAGCATGGAATAATGAAATTGAGGGAACCAAAACAGAACGAAGACTGTTTCTCTACACAATGTTGACTTGTAGAAAATAGGATTTTATAGAGGCTCAGAGAAAGCAACAAATAAAAAAAAATAGTTTTGAAGAGAAATTCCATGTTTTTTGATAGAAATGACATACAAGAAAAGCAACAATTTTACTGCATAGATGAGAGACAATCAGTAAATTTAGCATGAAAGTACAGTAGAGCGTCGATTTTCCGAAAGTCAATCATCCGAAAGAATTCCAGTCGGCAAATTTAAATTTTCACCAGTGCTGTGGCACTTCAATCTTTGTCTATGTCTTGGACTACTGAAATATTTTACGTTTTTGATACTAAATTAACATCTGAAGTATAATTTTTTATTGTTTTTATATTTTTCAATATATTTATTTTGTTTGTAGAAAATAAAAAAATAATTTTTTACGATACAATAGTCTTCGTTAGGCTTAACATTGACGAAGCGACACGCATCGGAGAAAATTTTCAACATCGGATACGTTAAACTGTTTTTTCGTACATAAATCGGTTATCCGAAATATCAGTTATACGAACAACCCCAGTCCTCAATTGATTCGGAAAATCGACGCTCTACTGTATTATCAAAAATAACAATAGTTTAAACTAAAATTGTTACCATGAAGACATCGTATTCGTCCAAGATACGAAATGGCGATTCCACCGCATCCCACAGGGCAAGAATGAGACAGACCGTGGTGAATGAACGTTCTCCACCCGACAGCGACTTCATGTCTTCGTTCATTTCCGCAACATTTGAATTTGGCTGAATCTGTAACAATATTAAAATGTATGCACCTCTTAAACACAGTGTGGTTGTATTCTTTGCTAACAGTTGTTTTTACTTGACATTAAACACAAAGTATATAAATATAAACAACTTTAGTAAACTCAATACATTGCAATGATTTATGGCAGTTGATGGCATGATTTGGCAAAATATATTTCTCTAGGGCCAAATTTATTTGGCCCTAGAGGGATACATTAGGTGCTATCTCATATTAAATTTAATAATGATAATCTGATTAAATAATTTTAGACTGAACTGGAAGAAAAGAATCGGCCCGTAGCAAGACTCAAACCTGAAACTGCTGCTTACCATGCTGATACGTTGCCAATTACGCTACATGGACCTTCGGTCCAATCTCCTCTTCCAGTATATTTAACGTTACAATATAACTATCATCCATTATAATTATTAAATTTAATACAAGATGGCACCTAATGTCTCCCCCTGAAGAGTACACTGTGTACTGGCGAAATGCATTTAGGGATAAATACAATGTAATAAAAAAGGTTTCTCTCTAAGAAAAAACTGGTTTGCTTTTTTAACCTTTTATTTTAGAGTTTAGAAGGTTTTATGCCTCCATAAGTCAGAAAAGAAGGGAAATTCGAATTTTTGTGTACTCACTCACAATTAAGTAAGATTAGAAAATTCTGACTCCATCATTTTAAATTTTTAAATTTATTTTTATACGATTTTTTAAAGACAGATTGATTTGGAGGCAAGGTTGAAAAAGTACAGGAACAACGAGAGAGAGATATTAATTAAGGATATATAATTTTTCAAGTGCCATCTACATGAAGAAACCACCCCAAAGACACTCAAATTCAGGGATGAGGAAAATAGAAAGATTAATACTAAAATCTGTGATCATAAAGGTAAAATGATTTATAATTTAGTTATATTCTTAAAAATGTTAAAGTACGGTAATTATAAACGAACTAATAACAATATTAAATAATTTACTCAATTTATCATATATTTAACTAGCTGTTACCCCCGACTTCATCCGAGGAGGTTTTGCAAGCAAACCCCATTTACATTCAATATTTCAATAACTGTAGTAATTGTTATATAACATCTACAGCTGAAGAGAATTACCGAGAATCAAACGAACTATTTTCAATTTGATCAGTTTTCTGGAATGTTTACAATCATTCTATAATCGAACCAATATGCAATAACAAATTCAAATTTAAAACGGTTCGAACATTTTTAAAATCGAAATAGATGAAAATATTTATAACAATGTCTGAAATATTATCAATTTAATACACCTAAGTGCTCAATGAAGACTAAATGTAGTTGAAAACAAAAAATTGCATCTAAAATAGTACAGTAGAAGCTGTTCTTCCGGTTAAGCCTTAATCTCTCCCCCCGCAGGGGAATTTAGAAAAATCCCTTCTTAATGTGAATTCCCATGGTATACCCTACTAAAATGCATATAAAAAGAAAAAAATTGCATCTAAAATAGTACAGTAGAAGCCGTTTTCATGACGTACCCTAACTGTGTACCAAATTTCACCTCTTTAGGTTCAGTGGTTTGCTCTTGGTGATGATGAATCAGTGAGTCAGTTAGTCAGGACAAGCAATTTTATATATTTAGATTATCCGTCAGAGGATGAAAAAATAGAATGGCAAAAGAATTTAGTTCTGGAATTTTCTTTGCAGATAAATTAATAAGATTATATCCATTTTCTGTCGTTTGGTATTAGTATGAATTTACCTTTCTTTGATAAAATAACAGATACTGTAGCAGACATAGAATAAGCAATATTTAGAAGTGAATATAAAAAAGAAGAAATTAGAATTAAAATAGCTGAAGATTTAAAGAAATTCAATACAGATAAAGGATATATTAAGGACTATAAAGCCAAAAAATATATAATAGATTAATTAAACAAAGATTAGATTTTTTAGAGCTGACAAATCACAACAAATTATAATACTGACTATACAAGAACTCATATCAGAAGGAAACTTTGAAGAACTAGAACAAGATCCGACAACGAATATAAGAAAAACGTTAACTAAAAAGCTAAAGAAATTGTCAAAAGAAGGTATCATTTCAAAGTCAGAAATTAATGAAATACTCCTAAAGGAAAATGTAAGAATATCCAAATTAAATATTTGTATAAAAACACAAACAACTTAAAGTCTATAATGTTAAAATAAATGTAGACCAATTATTGTATAATTTAGAAATTTTCTTAAAAAATCCTTACAGGTTTTTTCAAATTCCGAATTTAGTATAAAAAATGCAGATGTTGTAATAAACTAGAGAGAGGAAAAATCATACCAGATCATAAATTAATGAGCCTAGATATAGTATCAATGTATCCTTCAATTAATAAAGAAATGATAGTGCAGAGTTCCTAACCATTTAATAGAGCTTATTGATTTCATGTTGGATAAAAATTATTTTACAGCTAATGAAAAATATTATCGTCAAAGAGATGGTATCTCAATGGGATCTGTTATTGGCCCAAAACTGGCAGAAGAATTTATGACAGATATGGACGAAACACTATCAAGTCTAACAGGAATAGAAATTTTTGCAAGGTATGTCGATAATAAACTTATATATAAATTGATCTTATATTATTATTATATTATATTTTCTAGATATTACAATTGAACATTTTAACAATCATCTTGAATATAGTAAGTATGAAAAGCCGTGTAATGCTAAAAAAGTTATAAATTTTAAATCATATTGTCCAGTAAATCAAAAACAGAATATATATTTGATGGAAATTAGTAAGATTCTTTCCACAACAACAAAACCTAAAGTAAGAGAAAAAGAAGTCCAGACAACAAATAATAAGTTTTTGTTAAATGGATACCCAAGAAATCTCTTAACAAGAGGTCATCATACAATTTTTTTAAATTGATATAAAGTAAAGATACGTACTTTTTAATTTCTTGTTTTATCATTTAGCTCCAATCCAAAAAAAACAGGCTATTTGAACTGATGAAAATAGGACCCATTGGAAGAGGAAGGTGATGTGTACAGATTGCAATGCACTTGCGGAGTCCCAAATTTTTACGTTGGTGAAACCAAATGGAAGTTGAAGGTCATACTGTCAGAACATCTCGCCGCAGTATGTTTAAAGGTCAATACTTCTCTAGTGTTTTTGTAGTGTTAATAATTGTCAAATTAATGTTAAATACTGTAAAATGGAAATTTAAAGAGCATTTTGCAATCGTTATGCAAATTAACTCTGTAAATTTAAATAATGGTGAGGCACCAGTGGAATGCTGGGTAACCTTGTCGGATATAAAAACTGTAAGCACAGAGTAAGAGATTGTAATGGATTGCTATTGTGATTGGCAAACCAAATTGTATTGTATATTTTGGAGCCCTACTGAAGAGGCCAGTGTACTGGCAAAATGCATTTAGGGATAAATACAATGTAATAAAAAAGGTTTCTCTCTAAGAAAACACTGGTTTGCTTTTACTAAAATGAAATAGAATTAAAAATGTTTTAGAGTTTAGAAGGTTTCATGCCTCCGTAAGTCAGAAAAGAAGGGAAATTTGAATTTTCGTATACTCACTCACAGTACAATTAAGTAAGATTAGAAAATTCCGACTCCGTCATTTTAAATATTTTAATTTATTATTACTGTTGGGATTAACAATATAAAAATGAGTCCTACTCAGTTGATATAAGTGCCAAGTACTAAACAAGACATTAATTCATAGCTACAAAGGAAACTCTCTATCATGTGATGTTGGCATAGGAATCAGTATTTAAGAATTGCCAGATACTGTGACATGTATTTAGTACAGTCACTTTCTGTGAGGTGTTATTTTAATGCCAAACGTTTTCTTCTACACATCAGTAGGTTCAAGTATTTTTGTGTGAATTTGTCATGTAGTAGTAAGTGTGAATGATAAATTTGTTCATTTCTTGTGTCCACTTTGTCAGTGGCCAGTTTGATGTGCAACTGTAGCAGTGATTGTGATACAACACTTATACTTGGGATAGTATTGCATTTACTGCTAATGATCAAGGAACACTGTGGCAATTTTTAAATGTGAGCATCTGCCTAACCCACAAATGTGGACCTTGTTTATTAAGGACATACCCTGCCAAAAACTTGTCAGAATATTTTTTATTTTAAATGTGTTTTGATTTAATCATATTTAAATTATTGCAAAAACATTAAAAAGCAAATTAAAGCAAATTTCTATACGAGCAAATGGAATTACAGTAGAGCATTGATTGTCCGAAACAATTCGGGACTGGGGTTGTTCGGATAACTGATCATTTATGAAAAATATATTAAACATAAAACTGTAATGTGTATGATTTGTATCACACGTCTTACAAGTACATACCTTACATAATGTAGTACATTAAACTAGGCCTACAGTTCAGTTCAGTTTGGCAGGGAGGGGAAGAGTGCTGCAATGCCACAGCCCTAGCGGAAATTTGAATTTGCCAACTGGAACGCCTTCGATTAACCGGTGTTCGGATAATCGATGCTCTACTGTACAAGCTCAAATTTTTTTTCTAAGATAATATTATTTATTTATACATCAAACCTCATATTGTAAGATTAGACAATCCATACAATTTTTTACAATAATTTTGCCTATATTTCACTGTTTCCAAATAAGATTTATAAACCAACACTCATAACTCATAATCCATTAAATGATAAATAATAGAATTTCTATATAAACTATATTTTATAAAATTAGTAGGAGTGCCTAGATTGTCAATTACAATTTTGGACTGCCGTATTCCATACCAGCAAAGCATACTCTGAAAAAAGCTTACTAAAGCATTATTAAAAAATTAAGAAATTTCTCTAATCTTTTATATGCGTTATTTATAATTATCCAAATATGAATATTACAACTACACTTATTAGAAAAAGTTATTCCCAAATCTTTACAGTAACTGACATATTTAAAGCAAGATTATCTACATAATACAGGGGACTGCCAAAATGAATGCTACCATTTTAAATTACTCAAATTATGTCACTTATTAACCGAGAAGTATGTGACATACACTAATCGATACAGTAAATGTCAGAGTTTTGTCTCCCATCTGCATTTAAACATCTTGTTGACTACTGTAAATGAAAATGGTGACTCTACAACAGAAAAGACATTTTGTGCTCTGTAGTTTGTTGCAGAATGACGAGTTATTCCGACTTTGTCTGGCTTACTTGCTCGGAATGCTGCAATTTCAACATCACAGGAAATCAACATACGTTGCATATATCTTCCAGGCCCACTATCACCTAGGAAAAAATTTTCTTCAAAGACTAGCAAGGAAAAAGAACGTGCCTCATAATTTTCAGGAATGGCAGTTTTCTAAGGACAATGGATTAGGTGGTGGTGCTGCTGCTGCTATTTGCACTTTTTTCTGAAAAAATGATTTATTGTGAAGTACTGTTCAAAGCCTGACCAATTGTCGCATGATTGCAGAAAACAAGTTCCACCACATCCAACACCAAAGGAATTTCCACAATTTCTCTCATTAAACCAATTAAAATAGCAAAGTTCGCCTTTCTCATTTATCCTGGCAATCATCATCAACAAGACAAAAGTGATTTCTGAGGTATTTTTACCTGACTTCATTCAAAGTTTTCTCATATTCTTTGTGTAAGTATATTTTCTTTAAGGTGGGTTCTGAAGACAGACTCCTCGTCATATACTTTTCATTGAAGTCTTTTTTTATATGAATTGGAAAACAATTGACTGAAAATGACCATAGCATTTCTGGTCTTGAACATTTCTTTCCAGAAAATATTCTGTTAAGGTAACTTCTATGCACTGGAAATCTGCTACTTTTTGATTTCTATTTACTATTGAACACAAGACTGTGTTATTATTAAAACACTTGGCATTTATCCACTTTATTCAGTTTTTGATTTCTAAGTTGATGTTGATGTTTGTTTGTGACTAAATGCTGTAGTATCTGTACATCACATTTCTGTGAACAGGATACTTTCTTGCAACACATACAACAAAACAGTTATACTCTTCCTTTGCCAATCCCCTCCAAAAGACTATATATTTTCTTAAGTGAAAAGTTGTTTTCAATTGTCCTATGTTTAATTTTCCTTGAACAAGTAAACAAACTTGCAGTAGAAACTAAAAAAAATTGGATTATCTTGTATAAAAAAAATCATGAGATTTTATTGTTGCATTTTTCCATCTATCATTTACCACCTATTAGCTGAATTCCTAATGTCAATGTTTGCCAATTTTCCACATGGTTAATTTGCTGCATTGTAAATTTTCTGTGGGTAGTTTTGCCATTCAGCCATATTTTATGTTAAATAAATACAGGTATCCCTTGCTTAATGTGGGATTTGATTAACATGCAAAATTAATTGTGGCAATCCCTTTTTATATGCAGCAGAAATTTTAATTAATATGGCTTTAACAGCTGTCTTTACTTAACATAGATATGTTTTCCTCGACAAATAAGGTATTGGCAAATTTGCTATTAACTGAAAATTTTTTATAGTGGGTGGCAACTGTTTGGTTGAGTACCGAGGTACCTCCCTATTTGGTTAACACGATTTTGATTTACACGGTAGAATCAAAGGATTAAGGGGAATTCCCGCCAATCAAGGGATACCTGTACACAGTTTATAAACTGCATACATATTTACTTACAAAATCACAAAAAAACAATAAAGCTGGAAAGCAGGTACAGTTTATCACAGAATTTAAATCTGCTTTTCCGTTTGCATTTTAACTGATCAAAGAAAAAAAATTCAGCATAATAGCATCAATGCTCCTCATACATCTGTTACTATGTCAAATTTCATTTCTAATTTTTACCCCATCCTGAGATATTAAATGAAATAGACATCAACACGCACATCCACAAAAGTTTTTTGCATTTTTTGGATTCAGGAGGTTCAAAACTTTGAGATTTACAAAAAAAATCTCTGTGGGTCAAATTTGACACAATTCCAATACTTCCCATTGTTATGCATACATAACAGCCAGGAAAGTAAAAGTTGTAACTTTCTTCATCTAAATAAGGCTTTCACTTACAAGAATTGTCAAATACATTCTAACTAACTGAGACTTGGGTTTTATACTTTTTAAAAAATAATGCAAATGACTTTTCCCCCCAGATTAGACCTTTAAGCCAACAATTTTCAGTAGCCACTTGAGGGCACTTGACAGCAAAATTATTGGTGGTGGCAAGATTGCAATGGCAAAATGACATAGAAGCAGTAGTAGTAGATGTTTGCATTCATTTCTTAAGGTAACATTTTACTGCTGTCGGGGCACTAAAGAGCTACCAAACAAAACATGTTTGAGTTATTTCCTCCAATCCCTTCTATTAGCTCATGTGCCTAGAAATGATGGATGTACTTTAAACTGAAACTTCACAAATCAATATTTATTTTATTAAAACAAATAAAATTAAATATTGTAATAATTGGTTCCTTAACTGTTTATCTATCAAAATCTAAATTTTTGTAGTGTGTACATTAAATTTTCGTAGGTGAAGCACAGAGATTCATAATATTTTGTTCATATGTTTCTAAAGGCAATTTGTTTCTTTGTATCAATTCAACAATTCTCGTTTAATTATTGTACCAGTGATGTAGAGATGTTTACTTCAGAAATTCAACCAACAATTTTAACAAAAAAATTAAGAAGAGAAACTTTACCTAGTCCAGACAAGTCAAGAATTGCTTTGATGAGTAGACCTATGATTCAGTATGGTATATTGTTTGGCAATAGATGGCACAACACTTTACGCAAGTAAAACAAGGTCAAGAAAAATTAATAATAAAACAATGAAATATAGGTATTACAAGAACAAAAAGTTAGAGGATTTGTAAAATAATTTAAAATATTTACAAAATAAGTTCTAAAATTAGAAAAATTTGATTTAAAACATCCATTTTTGCCTTATTTCTCCACATTTTTACTGCAATGGAGCAAATAATTGAAAAAGTAAAATCATAGCTTTAGTCACAAGTATTTGAAATTATTTAATTTAAATACTTTTAACTGTAAAGGGTCTTTACAGAGGACAACTTTGTTTATAATTTACATCATACAATATTGAACTAAAGAGAAAATTTGAAATACACACAAATACTTTTAATAATTTAACAAGCAATTATTTTATTGTGACATTGTCACAATACCGGACTGTAATTTTTAATTAATTCAATTTAAAATATATGCTCTCCAACTCAAATTAGTAGTGGTTTGCCCCTGTATAACATACTTTTCCGTTAAAGGAAAACTATGTTATACAGGATAATAGTCATGCCATTCTTCTGTGATATTCTGCTCGCCTCCCCTTTTTTTTTGTATTGTTTAAATTGTGTCCTTCTCCTCCTAACCCTAGAAATTCCACAGAAAAAAGGGATAGTTTACAATCAACTATCAAAACTCTTTCCTTGGGTTAAATGTCACAGTCTATACCAATAAATTAGATTGATGATAAAATCAAGGCAAGAACAGATGTTTAAAAGAAACTAATAAACTCTCTCCTCTCATCTACCTGCATGTGGCACGTGTCTGCGGACACCTGCAAGATAACCAAAACAACACGATAATAATTGCCTCTCTCGTCGACTAATGCAATATTTAACATAAACAATCTAGAAATTATTGTCAAATCTGAGAAGATATTATCAAAATATATAAATAATTAATGGGAGAGAACTGTCAAATTCGTAGGAATTTATATCATAAAATTTCACCTTCAGTTGACCAATGTCAACAATCCGACCGAAGAATACATTGGCAACGTTCCGTACCAGCTGGATCTAGATCGGATACAGCTGACAGGTGTTCTTATAAATCATCAACTATTTGACAGTTCTCACTCCTCAAAAATAGTATAAAGAGGGCTTGGACGCAGTCCACAGGGCGGACATCAGCAGGGGACATTGACTGCGGCATCAACTGACCCATACAGCCACCCTATCTGTCGCCACCTCCCATAACTGCCGTGCTGATCCAGGAATGTTTTTACCAATGACCCATATTACGGATCGGGAACTTAGAGGCATTTTTAAGAAATCTATTTGTATACTCTCTCTCTCGTCTCTTAGTTTAACTTAGAGAATAGAACTTAGATGTTCCGTAAGAAAGACGAATCATTGTCGCAATGTAGAATAGAATTTTTGTAGCTATTCACTTTTGCCTTTGACATGTATTATTTTATAGTTGTTTATTAAATGTGTTATTCTTGTTCAATCAGTGTATTTATTTGGAAACCTGTCAACTTACTCATTGACCTCCCCACACATTTCATTTCGTTCTCCTATAAAGCCATCTTCTGACGGAGCTGCTGGTAAGTGGGGACAACTAACCCCCTCGGTTCTCACACTTCTATTAACAACTTTCGGGGAAAATGTTTGAATTAAAATAATGTGACTTTTGGTTTGCATCCGAAGTTAATTGGGGCCTCCTGCACCTAAGCTTTCCACATCTGTTCTCATTTCTCGAGATTAAGGAAAGATGGACGGACAGACGACAATGGGAATTTATAAGTCACATGAAATATCCAATAATGTTAACAAAAATATAATTTTGAATAGGATTGTAGAAATAGTCAAACACTTATCAGAAAATGAGAATGAATTGTATATAATGATACACTGTTTGACTGTAAACTATGTTTAATTGAACAAACAAATACAAAGAACAGTCGACCAGCACAAGCCTTCTGTGCTAGTTTTTAACATGGCAGAACTTGGTACAAAAAAAGGCGTGGAATGATGTGATGCACCCTGGCAGTTGAGAACAACAGTACAAATTTCATATTTCTTAACACGAATCATGACTTGTGGATGTCACTGAAATTAGTTCAGACTCTGATTCTAGCGAGAGGTGTTCATTGCTTACCTAACCAACTTCTCACGCTGACACGAGAACAAAGTACACAATAGAAAAGTCAAATTTAACAATGAAAGAAAAATTGGACTTATTCATTATACATAAAACACTGAACACTGAAGACACTGAAAACAGTAATATAAGTAACTTTAAAAGTGTAAAAGATATAGTTAAGAAAGAAATGAATTATTTTGTAGAGCAAAAAATACAAGGAACATATCTTAATTAAAAAGGTTTTCAATGCTCTAATGAGAGTACGTCCAACTAGTATCAATTCCGAGAAAGCTTTTTCTAACGAGGCTGCCATTTGTACGAAAATTAGATCTAGATTAGACGATGAGAGCCTATATGTATTATGTTTTTTAAGAGCCTACTTTCAAAATAAAGAAAAAAATAATTAATAATCAGCATTATTTCAATGTTTATTATGTCAAATTAATTGCTATTATAAGAATGTTGTTTGTCTAAACTGATAGAAAACTTGAAAAATCACTAGTAATCAGTAGCATGGGATTGTATGTCAAGGTGGGAGAGCAAGAAGAGCAATGCCCCCCTAGCTTCTGATAATGTATCATGCCACAATTTTAAGATATTCATAAAGAAACTAAATGATAATTTGAAAAATAACTTATTTTAGAATATAATCTAAAACAAATTTAATGTATTGTTTTAAGAAGTGGGTGAAGTGAGCAGGGGACTTCATCCCCTGCTCACTTCACCCACTTCTTAAAATATTTTGTGATGGTTTATTGATTCCCTGTGCTGCTGTTTTTATCTTTTCTTTTATGACAGCATAAAATCATCATGACACATTCTTCCAAATATTTTACATATATAGAAAAAAGTCCACTTTATCATAAGGTTATTCTTAAAATTTTGAATATTTATTAATAAATTATTTTATAATAAATTTTTTAAATTAATTAAAATTTACATCTCTCGTTTGCTAGAATAAAATTTGCATAACTGACAGAATCTGCTATTTTGTCTACATCGTGCACACACAACACAATCTTTCTGCTTGAGTTTTCTAGCACAGCTGATCATGTGTCAGAAGAGCATCTTCAGTTTCATACATGAGTGGGAGTCTTAGACAGATCCTTAGTTAACTGCTTGCAAACTGAAAGTATTCACTGTCTGTATATTCTGTGTTATTGGTTTGAGATTTGTCATATTGGTGATTCTAAGCAGACAAAGTCCTAACACCTATACTTGTTATAGTGTGCTAATACAAATTTGAGAGCATAAAAGATAAGAAATAAGAAATTTAAATCTATACAAAATGAGTTAAATTTTAAGATCAAATGTTGGTAGAATTGAAAATTTTTTCACTTACTTTGATCTCTAATAAGCCTTTTTTGTGATCAAATTCTATTTTTCCAGAATAATTGCGTTGAGACAATGCCGTGATGAAGAGATACCTTACTCTGAGAGACAGCTGTTGACGGAAATTACTATAAGCCTGTTTACGTTCTACCATTACGCTGCTGAGTTTCTAAGCAATGAGAAATATTATATTAACAAATATTGAATCTACTTCCCATTTTACTGGACCGATAACTTACCTCGGTGAAGTTTTCTATTAGTTGTATATCAGATTTTATCTGTTCGTATTTCATTTTGGTTTCGGAATATCTCTCGTTCACTTCCTCTCTACTTCCTCGTCTAAAAGTTATTTTGAAAATCGTTAAAAAGTTAAGTGCATTTATTTATTTACATTTATATTATTATTCTTATTAATGCATTACATATTTTAAGGAACAAGTCAAATTCAAATTTTAAAAATATTTTCATATGTATATTTATATTTTCACTTCTTTAATTCTGCATAATACATGATACAAATCATCACCAAAGAATCTAATAAATGATGCCATTTTTTTTCTGACAATTTGCTTTTACACTTTGAGAAAATGCTATTAACTCAATGATATTTAGAGTTTCTTTTTTAAAAAAATGTCAAAATTTAAGGTTTCTGTAACATTAAATTCATGTCTTTTTTGTTTAAAACTAATATAGGGAAAAACATTACCCCTAAAATAAATATCATAAACTCATATGAACTGTACAGGTTGTCTTGGAACAAAATTCAGAGATCATCAGTTTGATAACTGTTTAATATAATTACCAGACTGTTGTTTACTACTGAACACAAGACTGTGTTATTATTAAAACACTTGGCGTTTATCCACTTTATTCAACTGAATAAAGTGGATAAACACCAAGTGTTTTAATAATAACAGTCTTGTGTTCAATAGTAAATAAATATGAAAACAAAATTTCAAAAAACGAATCAACTACAAATTTAGTTATAGAAACAGCGACTTCCATCTATAGAAAGAAAATAATGTATACAGTTCAACAAATGGATACTACATACAGCGCAAGGATACAAGGTGAGATAAAGAAAATCTTAATAGATATAAACTACCTCAAGATACATTTAAAGGAAAATAGACCACTAAAGACACTCTCTCTCCCTAAATCCATCACAAAAGTCATCCCTACAAGAGACAGAAATTACTTCAATCTTAAGATTCTAAGGTCAGCTATAAAATATAAATATATTAAACTTAGACATTTAAAACGTAATCTTAGGAAAATAAAGAATAATAAAATAGAATATCACCTAAATGAAGTGGATGAAAAAGAGCAAATTAAAAATCTAAGTAATTATGAAGCCAATAAGTTTAAGAAATTAGTTAAAAAATTCCAATATCCGTCCAAGGATGAAATTAACGAATGGAAAGAATCCCTAGTGCAAAATAAAACTCAAATCAAAATTCCCAGTGATATTCTTGAAACAATACGCAAAGGCCTAGATTTTAGTGGCCCCAATAAATGGGAAGTTCTCACAATAATACCAGGATTAGACCGAGTATGTAACACCCTACAAGATATGGAATCACAATTATTGAAAACGAGTCTCAGCAATAAGATAAAGAAATATGTAACAAAAGAAAAAGGGAAAACTGTAATAAAAGATAACAATTATTACAGATATAAAAATGAAATTAAAAAACTACATAACTTTTTGGAGGATAATAAACTAGATATAATAAAAGCCGATAAATCAAAACAGCTCATCATAGTAAATACAGAATAGGTAAAAACTAAAAAATATGAGTTAATAGAAAGCGGAAAATTTAGGCAACTCCCTATAGACCCTAAGGAAATTATATATAAAGAGCTAAAGAGCAGGATTACAAGATTACAAAAGTTAAACAAACTGACTAAAACTGAAAAAGAATTTATTTTAAATGACAACAATGATCACACTCAACTGAATAAAGTGGATAAACGCCAAGTGTTTTAATAATAACACAGTCTTGTGTTCAATAGTAAATAAATACGAAAACACGGTTTCAAAAAACGAATCAACCAGACTGTTGTATTAAACAATTTATTATGTAATTTGTCATGAATTATACAGAATTGAAAATCTGAACAAAGTAAGATATTGGCAGATCAATTTACAAATAAAACCAGAAATTACTGTAAAAAGCAATTCCAGATGGATCTAATAAAAGAATATTCACTTTGGTTTGAAGTATTTCCATTTAGTAAGTTTTCATTAATAATAATAAATACAGTCAAACTTTCATATTACGAAGTTCTCTGTATAACAAATTTTTGCATCATATACTGCTCATTCAGCCAAAAATATACAGGGTTTGTATTTTTTATCTTGAGACAACAAAATAACTTAATTGGATCCCATTATTTTGGGAAAAAGGTATAGACAAAAGTTGTAGGGTGTCAAGGGGCCAATCAATTGGTGACCTCAGATGTGACCTTGACCTTCAAGGTCATTTGGAAGTCAAGTCTGGTTTTTTCAATGGGAACACACATTTTTGACCCTGGCAATGGACATTTCACAACCGGACATTTCACAACCGGATGTACGTTTAACCTTATTGTCTAGGTCAAAGGTCAAGATTATTTTAAGTTTAAAATTATAAGCTTTTTCTAATGGTAAACCATACCTTTTATTACTGGAATAGTCAGGGAAGTAAAAGTTACATTTTTTCATGACCTTATTACTTTGAACTTTAAAAGCATTCACTACTTTTAGCACTACCAAGGAGTAACAATGTGGCTTTAGTAGTTTTCTGCTCCCTTTGAGGGGCTTATTTTCAGAGAGTCTCCTTGCCTCTCACTATCGTGGTGTTTGTTTTCGGTGAGTCACTTTACTTCTTACCATTGTTTGAGACGTTTGTTTTGGGGGAAATTTTATAACAAATGTTCAAAATAATGCCCTTCCACTTTAATGCATTTATTCAGCCACATTTATAATTATCACGCTTGAGATGACCTTCAGAGGTCAAATTTGGGGTACTCAAGATCATTGCTTATTGTGAAATTTCCCATTGTTTCCATATAAATGTAACTTTTACCTCCC
Organism: Centruroides sculpturatus; assembly: GCF_000671375.1. Classification (NCBI taxonomy): domain Eukaryota; kingdom Metazoa; phylum Arthropoda; class Arachnida; order Scorpiones; family Buthidae; genus Centruroides; species Centruroides sculpturatus. The sequence continues at coordinate 40,336 of NW_019384572.1, read as the reverse complement.
TGCCTATTCCACTAATGAAAAGTATGGTTTTTCACATTAGAAAAAGCTTATAATTTTAACCTTAAAATAATCTTGACCTTTGACCTAGAAAATAAGGTCAAAGGTACATCCGGTTGTGAAATTTCCTGCTCTTTCCACTTTCGGTGTCAAAAATGTGTGTTCCCATTGAAAAAACAGACTTGACCTCCAAATGACCTTGAAGGTCGAGGTCAAGGTCACATCTGAGGTCACCAATTGATTGGCCCCTCAACACCTTACAACTTTTGTCCATACCTTTTTCCAAAATAATGAGATCCAATTAAGTTATTTCATTGTCTCAAGATAAAAAATACACCCTGTGTGTAAAACTGCTTCTAAATAAAAAGGTTAAATTTCTATACAGTGAATATTTGTGAATTTGTAAGGATCATTGATCATTAAAAGTCAATTAATCCATCTGGGTCAAGTTTGAATTTAGGTCCAATTTCAGGTATCAATCTGTAAACTCTTTGGAAAACCATGGCCCATTTGTGAGAAATAGTGGTCTTTACTCATGTAATCTGACCCTCACATGGCTACTGGTTGTAAAGAAGGCAGAGAGAGATTAGGTCCAAACACAGTCGTCAACACATGAACGCTTTACAATTATGTGAGGTTGCTGACTGGGGTGTCTTTTTCAGGACAGTCATGCAGTCTCAACTATCACATGGGAGTGGAAAAGACTCTCCAAGGCAGATTTTCCATGTTTTGAACGTTTAATAAATTATAAAAGATTTTCTCACAAAAGAGCTAATTCTCCATTGTTACAAGTCTTGCAGGGAGAAACCAAATAAAGTCCGAAAGTTCCTTAGGCTGTTTTTACTCGGTCCCTTGTTGATGATTTCGAGATCTTCAGCCCTGGGGTGCACTGTTCAGCTTCGAACAGATGGTCCTGGTAGCAGGGATGATTCTTGAAGCTGGAGAACAATTCCAGAGGAGCAAATGTTACTCCAAAGGAGATAAAAATCCAACATCTGATGTTTATGGAAACACCAAGTTGTGAGAACTACAGGAAAATGTGCTAGAACCTACATTTACGTCAATGAAGATATAGTTTTAATGCTTTTAATAAGCATGAAGCATATATTTTTAATATTAATTAATACTTTTAATTCAAGGAATATGTTTTGATTCTAAACTTGTCTACGTTGGAGCCACGACGCGCAACTTACGCCAATGACTCAAAGAGCACAAATATTTGATTGATAAAAATAACGACAATACCATACTATCAGCTTATGCAAGACAACAAGACATTCAAGTCCAATGGGATCAAGCAACAATAATCAATCCAACAACAAATGTAAACACGATGAAATATCTTGAACGGTTAGTGTGAGATTCAGCCTGGGGTACAGGGTAGGTTGTTATGCCTGTATCACTTAATAGGCAGCTAGTTGGTGAAACTAGTCTCATACATCCACAAGAATGGCTTTCCTATTTAATAGGAAATCGAGTGGTGGAGGGTCTTACAGTAAAAATTTAAGCGGAAGTTGGCGATGGCGAATTCACCTTCTTCCTTATGTCAGGGTCCCGACACCAGTTTATCTACTTGCGTAACGCGGATAAACACGCGTGAAATTTATGCCGTAGATCTGATTCAGAGATTTGACACGAGACATCTCTTAACAAAATATATATATAGTTTAATAAACAAAATAAACAATTACAAATACAGAATAAGAAATAATCTAATAATCCCAACAGTCAATCAAAGAACTAATGATCAAGTCAATCACGACAGGAGGAAAATCTATTCTTAGTCTATACCAAGTCGAGAGAGAAATGTATTNAATCATAAGAAATTGATTACAATTACAAATACAGAATAAGAAATAATCTAATAATCCCAACAGTCAATCAAAGAACGAATGATCAAGTCAATCACGACAGGAGGAAAATCTATTCTTAGTCTATACCAAGTCGAGAGAGAAATGTATTCTCAAACTATACATTTACGAGAGAGAGAGCTCACAATTTAGTCTTAAACATATGACCTGTTTACTTGGCAGTGTCGCCTTCTTATTCGTGAAAGTACTTCATTGATAACTTAGGAGTAACTTGTTAGGGGATGACAAGGCGTTGGTCTTCTGGTATATCTGTGTGGAGTCCTTTCACTCTCCGATCTACGGATGAACTCCTAAGGGCATTGGCCTTAGAGAACAATTGAATGGAGTCTGGTCACTCTCAGATCTGACGACGAACTCCTAAGGGCGGTGTGGAGGCAATATGGGAGACGTCTCTCCTCTATGAGATTTTCTGACTAACTCCCTGAATTCGGCTAAACTTCGCCGATATCTTCCCATTTATGACCAATCATCGTATTCCGATTTTCCCACGTGGACAGATGGGAAGGGGGAGAAATGAGGGGTAAACAGTTCTCATTGAAGCGAGATTTTTAGCAGATAAGGGAAAAACAGAGGATGCTCATACTTCCGTCAAAGGAAGTGACTCTCCTAGCTGTTTTCCCACAAAAAAAAAAAATGTTATTTTTCTCACCCAAAACGAAAGATTATTTTATGACAAAAAGTTAATATTATTTTTAAATTATTTTAGACCCGGGGCCTATTCGGATCTCACATTAGAGATCCTTAAGGCACATAGGAGAACCGGTTGTATCAACCATAGAGATGTAGGCACATTGGTTACCGCGTGGTAGTCTTTTTACAAAGATTAATGTTAATTAAGATACACTGTTTGTTTAATTTTATTTTTATTTTATTACATGACATTTTCATCTTATTTATATCATTTCTGCATTTATTTATTATATTATCCACATCAACATGTTCGTTTATTTATGTATTTCTTTCAAAACTCATTTCATATTTATGTTCTATGTTAGTGTTCTATTTTGAGTTAACTGAAGCAGATCGGTTAAAATGATCAAAAATGTTTTTAATTTAGTAAATTTTATTTGTTGGATTGTTAAAGGTGTGTTTTTTATAATATTTAGTTATCCAGTACATACATTTTATAACCAAACAGTATAATCAAATGTTTTAAATACAGTTCATTGTGTGTTTGCATTCCTTACTTATGTGAGAATCTGGAGACTGAGTATAATTTTATTACAAAAATCAATTTTATCAGACTAAATAACCCCACACCCATAAATCAGAAACAAAAAAATCTTATTTTCTTAAAGTATAAAACTAAATTAATAAATTAGGTGAAATTAAATTAATTTTTCCTGTTAAAAAAGTGACACTTTTTGTCACTTGCGAGGAAAGAGAAAATAAAACTTCCTTTAACCAGATATTATCACAAATTTTAATGAACATCTGGCCGTTTGATTCATCTGTACATCCTGTCAGATGATACAAATTCCAAAATCCAATTGGAGGGGATTTACGTATAAAAAGGGCCTTTTTTCACCATTACAGGTTGGTCTACTCAAACCCTTTGCCATCTTCTTCCAGGCCATTCCTCTACCTCCAATCCTTATGGGCCATTCTACTCCAACCATCTCCCAAATCTCTGACAACCTTGTCTCATCAAAACTGTCATCTGTTCAACAAAAAAAATCACCATTCATAAGTAGAGGTAGTATGTCTATAAATATGTAAAGTCTCTCTCTCTCACATGTTAATTAGGGACACTAGGTGTTACTTGTATTTGACCAATTATTTGTGGTCTTATTTTCATAATTTTCATTAAATTTTGTTTTTAGTTTGTTTAAATGGTCTCGTTTTTGATTCTAAAATATATGCCGTTGTCTTATCAGGAGTCTATGAGTCCTCCCCCTTGGATAAACTTTAAGGACTTCATACCATGGGTCTAATGTGCAATTTAGGCTTGTGTCAGGAGAATTTAGGAAAAATCGTAAGAACTTCCTATCAACTACGAAATTATTTTATGATCCCATCCACTGACGAAGTGGGCGGATCTTGCAGTTCTGAGGCCGAACACAAGTAAGAGTATCCTCTCTTAAACCCAGATTCTCACACTTACTTTTCTCTGTTTAACACACAGCTGATAAATATTAACTTTCTCCTCTTTACGCTCAATTAGAAATTCTCTCTTATTCTTAAGGTATCATCATCCTATCCTGACAAACAGGGAATGATGACCTTTAAGAAACTTACTTCATAAAAATAATTCCATAAATTCCTAAAGAATAGCAGATTCTGGAAGGAAAATACATAACAAAAGTTCAACCATTGTTCTGATTTTTATAAAATGGTGTACAAATAGCTATTCAAATCCAAAATGGTATGTGGAATAAAAATATTACAACAAGATATAAAATGCAAATTAGATCAATAAATTATTGATACTATTGACCAAATGAACATAAATTGAAATACAATTTTAAATCTCTTGTTTAAACTTTTTCAAATTATAACATTTAAGCAAACTTTTTCATATAATATACAGAGTACTTATAATTAAAGTTCCACTTTGAAATGGCCATAAAATGAAAACTACTGGACAAAATGTTACCAAACTTGGTAATAGTGTACAGGACGTCATGGGATTTTATTTCCCGCAAAAACGTTCAAAAACTAAACACCAATGGGAAATGGCGCTATCTGCAATATTGTTAAACAAAAAAAGACATGAAGACATCATTGAAAATGTTTTAATCGATTTTAAAACGTGTTACAGAGCATGTTCAATGTGGTGTCCACCATTTTTGATAAGCAAATTAAATCGCATTAGTGTGTTCTCAACAGTAGCTCTTAGCATATCAGGAAGAATTTAACTTGCTTTAAGAAAATGGTGGATGCCACATTAAACATGCTTTGTAACACATTTCAGAAACAATTAAAAACATTTTCAATGATGTCTTCATGTCTTTTTTTTGTTTAACAATATTGCAGACAGCACCATTTCTTGTTGGTGGTGAGTTTTTGAACTTTTTTTGCAGGAAATAAAATCCCATGACGTCCTGTACACTATTACCAAGTTTGATAACATTCTGTCTAGTAGTTTTCATTTTATGGCCATTTTAAAGTGGAACTTTAATTATAAACACCCTGTATTATCTTGTGACTGTAGGCCATCTTATTTTTGTATAATTTTAATGTTAGTTTATAATTCTACTTCTTAAAACCTATTCTTCTTTACATTCTCCTTTGTTCCATTGTTTTTGAACTTCCGAGAATTTTGACTCACCCCTTCCCCACCAAGAGGTAGGGTGTAACCAATAGGCTATGAAAGGCTGGAGGAAAAAATCTGAATTTGGGTGGACATTCTTGGCCAGACACGAGAGGAGATGGACGTATAACAGCAAGGCTTGTGAGTGTGAAATCGTCAAGCACTGTGGAAGAGAGCCTGAGAGAACAGATCAAGAACCAAATCAGATAGATAGACCTGGAGATGAACCCTCAGAAAAAAGCCAATTCATGAGAGAAGGAAACCTACAAGACTTGGAAGTTGAAACAAGGAACTACAGAGAATTATTCTCCGAGAAATTGGGTACCCCACTGTCCTATCAATTCTTCTTACTTCCCCTTCAATCTATCCATCTTACGGCATATGATTGGTGTTTAGTTATGTTATATATCGGGTTTAGAATATTTGTTTATCCATCTTACATTAGATTTTAGATTAAGACTAGCACATGATTGTTAGATAAGTACTATTGTAGGGTTAGTAGTTGTGACGGGATCCAACTACCTGAATCACTGTTATGTTGCGAACACAGAAGATAATTGGAATTGTAAAAAGAGCGGAAATCCGTAAATAACTTGTAAATATTTATTTCTATCATGAAATTAAATTTGTTTTAATTGGTTATCATGCATACATGTTTTCCTTTTGCATTGTACCTCTTACGATCTCTTTTCTTCTAACTCATAAGATAAAATGAACATCTTAATTAAATGGGATAAATTAATTTTATATATTTTTAGACTGATTAGTAGATTAAAATGATAAACATCTCTAAAAGAAAATAGTCACTAACTTTTCTTCTTCTAATCTCAGTTGTTTTTCGATTTGATTTATTTCCATTTCGATGTCATATGGCATTCTTCTTGTCTGAATTTTTGGACTAATCTTTTCTGCCTTAGAAATGTCTCCCTATAAAAAATATGCATTTAATTATTTCTAAAATTTGAAATTAAATACATTATGATTAAGTTTCAAAATGCCAAAAGTAGTTTTTAAAAATAACTAATTTATGATTTAATGACTTTTTATGATAAGATTAAAATATTTTAAGTTATAAATTAATATTGACTTCATAAACGGCTTTCGAAGCTTGATATTCTTTATCTAAATCAGCAATGACTCGTTCATGTTCTTTCAGTTTCTTTTCATAATGTTGCTTGTTTAGTTTTGCCTGTTCAACATGACTCTGTATATTTCGAAGGGAATCCTGTTTTAAATATAAATTATTTTATTTGCAGAGTTCAAATCTGGCAACCAAAAAATTCACAATACAATAAGTTAAACGATACATTATTTCTTTACCTTTAAAGGTTCAATGTTATTTAACAGATGATGAAGAGCATTATCTTTATTGTTATATTCATCATTGGCTTTTTTAACCCTGATTTCGGCTTTTCTGAATTCTTCTGTAAGAATTTCTTCTTTCTGCTTCATGTCTATTATTTGAGAATACATCATTTCCAACTCTTCTTCCTAAGAAAAATTAAACATTAAAAAATAAAAATAAATTAGCATATTCTGATATTTTTTATTATGTTGTCATCTTGGAAGTATATTTTTTATGATACTAAATGAATTCTTTTGTTAAATTTTCTTACTTTATCATGTTGCAATGTAGTTAAAAACTTATAAAAATTATTACAGAATTTTCTATATAAAGTTCCTGAATGTATGACTGATTTACAATCTACATCACCCAACAATTTCCAATGTTGATATTTAGATACTCTTTTTTTATATTTAAATGTTACCATAATTATTTTTGCTTTGAATGTCTCATTAACTGATATAAACCATAAATACAATAAATTTTTCAAATGTTAAGATAAGAACAGTCACCAACTGAAATTAATCTGGTTGTCATTTTCACTTTCAAATTGCATTTAATGTTATAATATTAAAATGAATCACACAATATATTTTTTAAACATTTAAATAATTTCCATGCAGCAATTTATAATTTTTTAAGAAAAATCTTTAATAATTATGTTAGACATTTCTGTAATATCAAAGGATAAAGATAAAACTATCACAGTGTAAATAAATCAAAATAATCTCATATATTGATCTTGAATTGGATTATTGTAAACAAATTTAAAAACAAAAAACCTATTCCAGCAATTATTTTAATTCATCAAATGTTTTTGGCCATCTTTAGGATCAAACACATTTTGAATATATTTTTTAATTTGTTGTTGAATTTTCTAATGGTAGCTGTATTACGTATTATATAGGTAAATGTCTCTTCAATCCGAACAAAATTTCGGTAGACTTTCTCACAGCTCTACGTGTTAAAAATCTCCTTTATTGTTTTTCACAGATGCATTTCGGGCAAGTTTAATTTTCCTGCCCCTCTTCAGTGCTACAAAACAAATTCATATTGAATTTACACAAAACAACTTTTGAGTAGAAAATGCTTACAAGACATAAAAAGACATTTTAGTATGTTCTTCTCTTAAAAAGCATCTTAAATAGTTTATGTCGTGCTCCAACATTTCTACATTTTTATGTTGAATTTTCTAATGGTAGCTGTATTACGTATTATAATACGTAATACAGCTACCATTAGAAAATTCAACAAGAAATTTTTGGAATAAAATGGAAACAAAAAACAGGTTAGTAACCCTTACTAAAAATGTAGAAATGTTGGAGCACGACATAAACTATTTAAGATGCTTTTTAAGAGAAGAACATACTAAAATGTCTTTTTATGTCTTGTAAGCATTTTCTACTCAAAAGTTGTTTTGTGTAAATTCAATATGAATTTGTTTTGTAGCACTGAAGAGGGGCAGGAAAATTAAACTTGCCCGAAATGCATCTGTGAAAAACAATAAAGGAGATTTTTAACCCGTAGAGCTGTGAGAAAGTCTACCGAAATTTTGTTCGGATTGAAGAGACATTTACCTATATATATTTTTTAACATTTAAATATTGTGTTCTAAACGAGAATTATTTAAATATATAAAATTGAATAAATTGAAAATACAAATAAACATACAACACTGATGAAGGTATACAGAATGAAATAAATAAAAGTAAAATATAAAATAAAGTAAATAAATGCATAAATGGAATATTTGTTTTAGTCTTTGGTATCATTGTTCACTGCATTGAGAAGGTACTTCTAAGCTGCCGATAAGCAAGCAGCATCTTTATGGTTTATGCATGAATTCTTGATACTGTGCTTATATATGTATATTTTTCAAGCATTTTACCTGCTTGCTGATCTCCTATTGTTTCTAAAAGCTTAGCTTCTTTGAAATTTGGTGTATTTTCTGGCACAGTGGCCATTATAGCTAGGGCAGTTGTGGTTTTTTCCTTTACATATGCCATATTGATGCTCTTTAAGTCTTGTAGGAAGATTTCTAGAAGTGTATCCTATGTATTTGCTTGTTTTGTTTTCAAGACCTAGATTGACCAGTATCTCATATACCTAAGGGGCCATGTCAGGATCTATTGGGTCTTTGTCATTACATAAGCAGCTGTAAATAGTTTTGTCGTGCTTATATGTGATTCTTCTGCTGCTCAATCTGATGGTTTTTCTATAGGTGTTATCATCTATAGAAAAACCTATATTATATAATTTATTATATGTTACAGGAGCGATCATGATCATGGACAGAGGGTGTTTAGGTTTCCTGCAAGATCTGGGTTGTTGTATGTGTTAATTAAATAATCAACCTTGGTATGGCTGTACCCATGCGCAGCTGCGATGCTTTTGATTCTGTTCAACTCTTTAACAGTGTCCATTATGTTTGTAGTGTAGGTATATGCTCTTTTGATAAGGGCCTTAAATGCTGCCATTTTATATTACTGGGGTATACAAGATATTGGTCAATCTAGGTCTGGAAAACAAAACAAGCAAATACATAGGATAACTTCTAGAAATCTCCCTACAAGACTTAAAGAACATCAATATGACACATGTAAAGGTAAAAACTACAACTGCCCTAGCTATAATGGCCACTGTACCAGAAAATACACCAAACTTCAATGAAGCTAAGCTTTAAAAACAATAGGGGATCAGCAAGCAGGTAAAACTCTTGAAAAATATACATACACAGCACGCCAAATAAGTAATGAGACTGATTTTTTTCCATGAATACTTTCAAGAAATGTGCCAAATGTGGTTACCATTTCACTGGCTAGATTGTGCTGAACATGCAGACGCTTTGATCATGTCGATGACTCAGCCAGTGCATGCATAGCAGCCATAAAAGTAAAGTTGTGCAAGTAGTGGCGGTCAAACATAGCATCATGGATCAAAGAGCTGTGATAAAATTTTACCATATATTAGCAAAAACAGCATCAGAAGTTTACAAAAACATGCTACTTGTTTATGGGGATGGTTGTCTTAGTTGTGCACAAGTGTTTTCAGCATTTAAGAATGGAAGAGAATCCTCAGAAGATGAACAACGCGTTGGACGTCCTGTGTCTACTCAGGCGGATGAAAATGTGGAAAAAGCCAAGGAAATTCTTGCCAGTGATAGACGAATTACCACCAGAATGCTTGCAGTGAAAATTGGTGTTGGTAAGGAAACAGCCAGATCCATTTTAGAGAAAGATTAGTTCCCAGTTTGTGCCATATTCATTGACAGAAGAGAAGAGAGAGCACTGAGCTGCATGTTGCACCAGTTTCATTCCACAGTTGACGAGGTTCCTAATCTGTTGAAACGAATTGTAACTGGAGATGAAAGTTGGTGTTTTCAGTTCGACATGGAGACAAAACGTCAGAGTATGGAATGGCATGGAACATTGTCACTGAGGCAGAAGAAACTCAGGTTGCAGAAATCATGCATCAAGACAATGGTGATTGGTTTTTTTTTGATGCTTCTGGAGTGATCCATTGTGAATTTCTCCCTGAGGGCACAACAGTGACCGGACAGTACTACTTAGGAGTCATACAAATGTCTCTTTGCTCACATGCAAAAGAACCCAACTGTTCCAAAGCAACAGTTGGGTTCTTCTGCATGACAATACACTGGGTCTCTGTGCACTACCCATGAAACAGTTTTTAGCATCAAAACAGATCTGTGTGCTCGAACACCCACCCTATTTGCCTGATTTGGCACTTGCAGACTTCTTTCTATTTCCGAAAATTAAATGTGCTTTAAAAGAGTAATGTTTCAGTGACATTGAGGATATCAAACATACTGTGACCAACAGACTGAAGGAGGTACACAATCAGGACTTCCAGCGTTCTTTCAACAACTTGTATGATCGATGTAAACATTGTGTGGAGGTGCAAGGGAATTATTTTGAATCCATGTAACTGCAAAATTGAAATAAACTTCTTAGTTTGGATGTAATGCTGGTTGTCTCATTTGTTATTTGGTGCACTGTGTATATAAGCACAGTATCAAGAATTCGTGCATAAACCATAAAATGTTTACCAAAGATTAAAAAAAGTACTTCATTTATGCATTTATTTACGTTATTTTATTTTATTTTTTACTTTTATTTTTATTTATTTATTTCATTCTGTATATCTTTGTCAGTGTTGTACATGTTTATTTGTATTTTCAATTTATTCAATTTTATATATTTAAATAATTCTCATTTCAAACACAATATTTAAATGTTATCAGGGGGGCGCTCCATTCGTCAGGGAGATTGGTGCGTTTTTGTTAACACTTCGTTTTACTGAGGAATATTTTGTCTTTTGTGTTTTTTGGAGTTTATTTCTACAATGATTAATTTAAAATTAACCCAATTACTACTACTAATGTCCGGAATTGAACCGAATCCAGGCCCTCTTCAGAAAACGCCACCCAAAAGAGGAAGACCTCCAACAAACCGAACAACGCAATCGTCATTCAACACTAAACCAGCTGAAGGTGAAATCAACTTAATTACCGAATATACTCAACAAAGAAGAGCAGAACCAACTATCCAGGTTAGTGAAAATTCTACTTTGAATCCTTCAACCGCAATTTCAAATATGGAAATATCGGACACTTCAACCTCACTTCTATGGACGAAGATAGTTGATCTGATAACGACTAGTAATGAAAAAATAGAAAGTCAATTTGCTTTAATTCACAAAGAAATTACCACCATTCATAATGAAATCAGTGACTTTACTGGACAAATTCAAACTATTAAAGATAGAAACGATATAATCGAATCGGAACTTAAAAAATTAAAAACTCAGAATGAACTTCTACAATTTAAATTTGACTCCATGCAAAACAAATTAAATAATAATAATCTAATAATATATGATTACTCAAAAATTTTCAATGATAGAAGTGAAGAAGAAATATTAAGGTTTTTAAATAATTCACTCAATATTCCATGCAAAATGAATGAAGAAATCAAATTAATCCGTAATATTCCTAATTCCAAGATTAATATTAAATGTTTAATTTTAAAATCTGATCAACTGAGAAATGAGATACTGATCACCTTTAATAAGCGTAAACAAAACAATTCATTGGGACCATGGCAAAACTTAAACATGTCAGTAGATCTGGTTATTAATTCTCGGAAAAGAAGAAAAGCTTTATTACCTTACTATATCGAATTAAAAAAACGAAATATTCAGGTCAAATTACGAGACGATTTCCTTATAATTAANACTATGATGATGGATTCAGCGATTTCACAATCGATGATTAGTGATCAAAATTCTCTACTCAATTCAACATATCATCCCTGGTATTTGCATATCCTAAGTTTTCCCACTCAATCGAACATTATTACAATGAATACAAATTTAAATATTAAACGTTTATTACTACAACTGAGACTAAATCGATTCTCCTTAATTGTGAATAATAATTATATAGATTTTACTAAATCATGTTATTGGTGTGATTCCAACAACTTTTCTGCATTTCATATAATTAGAGACTGTACTGCATTGAAAAAATATCATCAAAGATTTCAGACACTGAGAATATTTTCTTCAAATAACGAATTTGATTATAGAATTAAACTGGGCAATTTAACGAAAATAGATATGTATAAAATTGTAAATTTCTTTAACCAAATTATTAATGATTTGAATAATCAACATAAGAAATAAATTGTGTTTAATTAATTATTTTTTATATAAATAACTAATTTATATTTACTTATTATTTGTATTGTTTATATCTAAATCATTACCCCCTGTAACAAGGACTCCTTATTATAAATAAATATATTTGATTGATTGATATTTAAATGTTATAGAATATATTCAAAATGTGTTCAATCCTGAAGATTTTTGAGCCTTTAAAAATTTATTCTGAGGTCATCCTCATAAATAAATTTTGTATTTTTGAATGTCAAAAAGTCCATTAATTACTGTCTGTGCTAAAAATAAAAATAATCATTTATGGCACTGAATTCAATTTTATTTCTATTAATCAATATATTGCATCAATATTTATAATTGTATAAGCTAGCCTATGATGATGAAAACATGTTTAAATTAAAGCATTCTTTTAATCTAAAATATTTGTTAACTTATCAGTTTAGTGTTGCATGGAAAAATATATGGTAGACCTACTTACTCATATGTATGATTTAATTTGAATTTTCCAAACTATGTAATAATAATTATTAATCAGTTCATAAATTATGGTTTTATTTTGTGTGCAATAATTTTTGGGAAAATTTTGGGTCCTGAAAATATTCTGCATGCCTTTTCATAAGTTGCATTACTTTGCATATATACCACATTACCTCTTGCTGCCTGCAGATGGCTACACTTGGTCTACCTTATTATGAGTAAAAAAAATTAACAAGGCAGCCAAGGAGGCAAATTCCTTGACTTTTTGACAATTTTTGTCAAATTCCCTGATTTTCCAGGTGCATCAGAATCCTGCATTTACCAGTTTTACACTGTTGACTTTGTCATCTTAAACATGGCCACCAGATTTACCACATGCACCACCTCTCTCATGCTTCATGATAAGTTCTTTTTTTCATCTCAATCACCAATATAACAACCTTCTCAGACTTTGTTGCTTCCATACACTTCTTGAATATCATTATTAATAAGTAGAGGTTATATTGAATCAAACAAAGTTTTTGCATATTTTTAACAACCTTTACTACTTTACATAGTTGTGTGATTTAATTATAATAATTTGAAATTCAGCACATTCTTGCTAATGTGAGACTGAATCCTTTGTTTAGAAGCTTATTTTAAACTGTTTACTTCACACTTTATTTAAATAAAATAAATTTGAAATGGATGAAAAGCATATTGGATGCTGAATATGTTTTCTGAATATTATATGCTTTCTGAAACTCATAAAGCATATAATGCCATACAAACAGTAAAAAGAAACATTAAATTTTGATTTAAATATTTATATTCTATACATGGAACGTATCTGTTCCATTTTCGTTTTTTTAGACCTGAGGATGGCCTGTTAATCAGGTTGAAAACGTTTGTTTTTAAAATAGATTTCTCAGCAACAAATTAAGGTGTTTTAATTTATGAGTAAAAAGAAATTTGTAATATGTATGAGGAAGATGCTCCTAAACTCTAAATTGTCATACAGTGGAACCTCAGTTAATAAACCTTTATTTTGCAAAAATTTTGTCTTGGATAACAAATGTAATGGTTTTTTGTGTCAAATGTTTAGTTGCTGTTAGGCGTGCATGAGGTAAATGTTGCTTTTCTGAGTGTTCGTGCCAAACTTTTCAGTTTTGTGATTTATATTTAATTAATATGGCACCCAAGAAAGAGAAAAGTGATAGTGGCAAAAGAAAATGTTTTAGCATAGCATTAAAGAAAGAAATTATTGCAAAACACAAGAATGGCATTCGTGTTTCTGACATTGCTAAAGAATATAATAATCTCTACAAATTATTAAAAACAAAGAAGCATTTAAGGCTGCCAAAGTGGCTAAAGGAGTGAATGTGATATCAAAACTAGAATCTAAAGTTTTAGATATAGTTGAAAAACTGCTGCTAATATGGATCAAAAGAAGCAACTTGCTAGAGACAGTGTTAATGAAGCTATAATTTGTGAAAAGAATAAAAATTTACATAGTGACTTGTTGACCCAGACATCCAGTACAACTGCAGATGAGCAGGACTTTAATGCGAGCCGAGGGTGGTTTGATAGGTTTCGTCAAGAAGTGGCATTCACAGTGTCATAACGCATGGGGAAGCTTCAAATTCAGATGAAAAAGCAGCAAAAGCATTGTGGATGAATTTGCAGTTTTTGTAAAAAGTGAAGGATATGTCTCAAATCAAGTGTTTGATTGCAACAAGACTGGTCTTTTCTGGAAAAAATGCCTAGATGAATGTAGATAACCCAAGAAGAGAAAGCACTACCCAAACACAAGCCCATGAAGGATAGGCTCACCCTTTTATTTTGCACTAATGCAAATGGTGACCTCAAAATCAAGCCACTTTTAGTCTACAATGCTGAAAATCCCCTCACCTTTAAGAACAATAATGTGATAAAGTCAAAACTGCCTGAACAATGGAAGGTAAACAGCAAGGCATGGGTAACTCAGACCTTATTCATGGATTGGCTCCAGAAGTGTTTACTCCAACTATCAAAAATTATCTTCAGCAAATGGATCTTCCTCTTAGATGTCTTCTCTTAATGGATAATGCCCCAGCACATCCACCAAGTTTGGAAGAAGACTTGGATAGTGAGCATGACTTCATCAAGGTCAAATTCCTTCCACCAATGAAACTCCATTACTGCAGCCAATGGATCAGCAAGTGATTTCTAATTTTAAAAAGCTGTACACCAATGACACTGACTTAACCCTTAGACTTTTTGGAAGGTGCATTTTAACATCCTGTATTGTATCAACCTTATTGACAAAGCCTAGAGTGAAGGTCTCTCACAGCATTTTGCAATTGGCCTGGAGGAAGCTTTGGCCAACTTTCGTCCCAGAGCAAAACTTTGAGGAATTTGAAGCAGAGAGCTCTCCAGACATAGTTCATGAAATTGTGTCCATTGGCTAGAGTTTGGGATTAGAGATCAATGATGCAGACATGGAGGAGTTGATGAAAGACCATTAAAATGAACTAACCATAGAAGAGCTGGTTGCCTTGCAGAAAGAACACGTAAGTCTTACAAGAGCATTCATCAGAGGAAGAGAAGGTTACAGAATAAATCACCAGAGCTGAGATCAAAGAAATTTGCAGAAAATGGGATAATGTGCAAGAATTTATCTAGAAGTACTGTCTTAACAAAGTTGTGGCTAATAGGGCCATTAATTTAATAAATGACAATTTTGATTAAAAGAGTAATACAATCAACTTTAGACCACTTTCTTGTTCCCCAACAAAAGAGACCGCAACTCAAAGAATCTGATGCAGTGCTAATGTTACCTGATATTTTTATGAAGAGGATTTCCCTTCCAAGCATTAAGCTCCGTATATCTCCACTTCTCTGCCATTAACTACAACAAATGAAGGTATGCATAGAGCTATTTTATTAAATAAAGTTAACATATTTGTTGCTGTAATGATAGATACTATGTTTTCCTATATTTTCATCAAATAAAACCCATTTTACAAATAAAATTACAAAAATTCCAGAGGCTAGAATGGATAAATTGTATTTGCATTAATTTCTATTGGAAAAATTGCTTCAGTTAATGAACACAGTCACAAAATGGAATAATACATTATATATATATTGTGAGATCCAAATAGCCCCGGGTCTAAAATAATTTAAAATTAAAGTAAACCCTTTACAGAAAATTATTCTTTCATTTTGATGGGAAAATAACGTTTTTCTAGCATGGGAAAGCAGATAAGAGAGTTACTTCCTTTGACGGAAGTATGAGCATCCTCTGTTTTCTCTTATCTGTTAAAAATCTCGCTTCAATGGGAACTGTTTACCCCTCATTTCTCCCCCTTCCCATCTGTCCACGTGGAAGAATCCTAATATGAGGATTGGTCATAAATCCGAAGATATAATCAAAGTTCAGCCGAATTCGAGGAGTTTGTTGGCAGATCCGAGAGTGACCAGACTCCACTCATTTGCTCTCTAAGGCCAACGCCCTTAAGAGTTCGTCCGTAGATCGGAGAGTGGAAAGGACTCCACACATATGCCAGCAGACCAACGCCATAGTCTTCTTCTATCAAGTTAATCCTAAGTTATCAATGAAGGACCTTCACCGATAAGAAGACGACAAAGCCATTTAACAGGTTGTAGGTTATTTAAGGAATTGTGAGCTCTCTCTGTCGTAAACGTATAGGTTAAGAATATATTTCTCTCTTGACACGTTTGAGCAATTTATTCGTCGTCTTGATCGTTTGATTTGATTGTTTATCTAATTCCCTTTCTGCAGAATATTGTTATTTTTAGATTTATTAAATTTTACTACTTTACTGTTTAAGGCATGTCTCTGGATTGTTTCCTGAATCAGACCCTACTCGCGTGTTAATCCGCGGGATATAAATGAGATTAACTGGTGTCGGGACCTGACAAGATCTAGAATTCACCCTCTAGATCATTTTTAAACATTTTCTTGCCCTCCTATAAAAAGTTAGAGAGCTGATCTCACGATCATGCGCCAGTAAGTGATATAGGTATCACACCTATACCCTTGGTTTCTCACAATATATAACTATACAAATCAAAAATAAAACAAGCAAAAATGCACTGAAAACATAGTGTAATGTGAGAGTAGGAGATGACTTGGGTGCAAAACAGAGTACATTACACTCTGAATACATTTTTCTAGTAAACACACAATTTGAACATCAAAAGTAAATTTTTGTCAAATTTAGCATTCAAACTGTTAAGGTTTTGAAGTTAGAGTCATTTGAAGCACAAGGTACCAGTGTATATATACATATAGATGTAAATGTTCATATTTTCTTAGACAAAATTTGGTAAAATAATCAATCTTTACTGATTGATTGATATTTTTCTTGCTTTGTAATGATCTTTATTCCAGCAATTATTATTTTGAATATTATGTAATAATATTAACATATTCAACTTGTTAATTT
This sequence comes from Centruroides sculpturatus, assembly GCF_000671375.1. Classification (NCBI taxonomy): domain Eukaryota; kingdom Metazoa; phylum Arthropoda; class Arachnida; order Scorpiones; family Buthidae; genus Centruroides; species Centruroides sculpturatus. Next base: position 23,263 of record NW_019384572.1, on the reverse strand, counting down.
TTATATAAAAAGGGAGCAACTCACAATAACCAATTAACTGGAGTGCAAACATTTTCGAAGCCCCTTCTGGGCTCTTCCTCAGGCTTCTTTTTTTATTCCAAACAAGCTGGCCATTAATCGTTGTATATCTATCAAATGGTATTCGATTTGGGATGTAATATGTGCTTGCATTCCAAAATGTTTAAATAATATCAAACAATTGTTTTATAAAATGTTCACAAATATCGATCTTTTGCACTCTGGTTAATTGGTTATTGTGAGTCGCTCCCTTTTTATATATTCATCCCAGTGCTTTAAGTGTTAATTTTTATTTATATTTTCTCTAATATTATCTATTAATCATTTCTATTTCATCATTACATTAACAATGAAGTTCAGACTGTCTTAAATTTAACTATTCAATATGATTTAAAATCTAAATAATCATTTTTTAAAAATGATATTTTTTTTTTAGATTTAATAGAAATTTTAGCTATTTTTATTTGTGAAATTAAAAAACATCAAAATTTTTAAGTGTTGTCTCTGTTAGCTTTGCATGTACAAAAAACATAATGACCAAGAGTCCACCTACATCTGAGCATGAGATTCGGGGGTGTCTTTTGTTGGGTCAGTTGAACAAGCAGGATGTGACCGGAGTCCAGTCTGGACCATTATAACCAACCAACTTGTAGTTCTTTGTGATGAGAGATTAAATGGGAATTTCACGATTAGAGATCTTTACACCCTAAGATCCCAACAGTAAATATGATATTTTTACAATGTAAAGAAAAATTTAAGTCAAGATGCTTACAAGAACTTTAGCATCGATGGGTTCCGGTTCTTCTGCATTTTTCAATTCGATAATTTTCAAATTAATCTGGGCAACGGATCTGTGAATTTTCTCTATGGTGACTGTGAGCTTATTGTTTTCAGACTGGTAATTATTAAGCGCTTGAGATATTTTACTAATATCTGCTTGAATACTTTTTTGGAGATTTTGCAAATTTTCAATTTCTTCTTTTTTCTCCCTGAAATAATTAAATGAAATGAAAAAAATGTCATTGTCATAATTATTATAAAGTTAAAATTTAAATATAAACTATATACAGTATATAAAAAGTAACCAAGTAATCTTGTTTACAGCCCAGAACAGAATCAAAATGATATTCTCTTTTACTTTATAAATTTGAAAATAATCAAACATTATTGTTTCTTGCTCTATGTTTTTATTTTCTGATTTATTCACTCTATCTATACTAATATTATAAAGAGGTAATGTTTGTAAGTTTGTTTGCAACAGGTAATCTCTGAAACTACTCATCCGATTTCAAAAATTCTTTCACCAATATTTAGAATGGAACCTCAGGATGGACATAGGCTGTATATTATTCCTAAGATAAACGACTTCCAACAACTTAACACTGCGTTGAATAATAACAATCCACAAAAAAACCTTTTTTTTAAGCATACTTGTGGAATTTAATTGTGACATAACACGCGTAAAAAAAGGTTTAAAACGTGGATTGTTATTGTATATTATTCCATTAAACATTCATATAAATTAAAATATATAATCTAGGTTAAGGCTTTTATGTCCAATAGATGGCGCTACGAGTACGACGCCCTAAGTTTGCTTTTCTGCCAGGTATTATGCTTTTCTGTGAAAATGAACTAAAGGGGATCATCTTCTATCTAGTAATGTTCGTTTGTTCCTACCGATTCCTTTGAAATTTTGACACAACGCCGCATTCGAATACGCACGTGTTTTTATATAATATACATGTCGAAATTCCCCCCGGGGGAGATGGACAAGATTAAGGCTTACTGTAACGTACTCTGCTTCTATTTATACTATTTTAGATGTGGTTTTTTGCGTTTTAGTAGGGTATATCAACAGAATATACACTACAAAGGGATTTTTCGATATTCCCCTCGCGGGGGAGAAGGACAGGATTAAGGCTTACCATGAAGAACTTGGCTTCTATTATACTATTTCAGATGTGTTTTTTGCGTTTTAATAGGATACATCGAGAAAATGTACACTAAGGGATTTTTTGAAAAATTCCTCCCATGGGGGAAGTGTTATACATTTATAATAGATACATTTTGAGCCACAACGCGTGGTGGCTAGAAACAAGCTTATAATAGGGTGAGTGAATGATGAGGTAAGAGTTTCAATGTATCTGAATGAGAAAATTTAAACTGGATTTAAAGCCCAGAGCACTAGGTCTGTACCTTAGCCATTTTGTTCTCTGATAAGCCTTCACATTTACTTCACATACTACACAAAATAATCAATTTTCTTTTTATTATGCCATCAGAAAAAGAACTCCTAAACATGTGTAACTTTCAATATAAATGAGATTACATTTTAAAATTCACATATTATATGTGTGCTTTTCCAATTGCAAACATACAGCACTGTTCACATGGAAAAAAGTTGAACTACAAGGTTAAATTTTAAAAAATGGCCATTTCATTTGCAATGACCCAATAAATTATTAGATATTTTTGAAAAGTTGGTTGGAAAAACCATATCATTAAAAACATTTATTTTGGATACGTGTATAATAAGACTGATACTTAGGTATGAAAATTTCTAGTGGTTAAATGCTAGCAATAGGTTATTTTAATGAGAATAAATTCAGGAGCATAAGATCATTCTTAAAAATAATTCTAAAATAGGAAGATCTTAAATAATCAATATAAAAAAAAAAAAAATACAACTTATAATCTTTTAATTTACAATATTCAAATTATTTAGTACAAGTAGTCTTGAAATCCCAAATGAATTAAAATACAGTAGAGCGTTGATTATCCGAAAGAATTCCAGTCAGCAAATTTAAATTTTTGCCAGTGCTGTGACGCTGCAATCTTTGGCTATGTCTTGGGCTACTCAAATATTTTACGTTTTTGATACTAAATTAACTTCTGAAGTATAATTTTTTATTGTTTTTATATTTTTCAATATATTTATTTTGTTTGTACAAAATAAAAAA